>NW_021215733.1:0-4307 GCF_002162155.2 Triticum dicoccoides | reverse complement strand
CACAATTTGAGTCTCCATTATGCTATACATAATAACAAACCTATCATGATGGATGACATGTTTCTATATCACGCATCTCATTTATTCGAGCATTGGCTATTTTGTGCTAACCAACACATGCATGTGCACATCATAAGTGATGATGTGTACATATACCACGCACACACAATTTTCCCTTTGTCTTTGTTTTGTGTAGGTACTCATGTATACTCGTCAACCTCTCAATCCCAAGAGTTGACGAAACGAGCTCTTGAGAGCAATGATGATTTGGAATCCCGTGGATTATCCTTACCAATGTTCCCTTCGTGCAAGGACTACACGCTTCTCTTCTACTTGGCTCTCACACGGCTTTGGGATATATATCACTTGTTATGTTATGCACATTTTCTCGTGTTCACTTTGCATGTTAGGCCTCCTTCGATGCCTTTGCCATGCCATTGTGACCCTTGCTTGCACTTACATATGATTCACCATTATACTACTTCTATGTGTATTTGCATGCTTGGTGGAGATACTTGTCACTATTGCCATGTTTACCATGTACCACATGCTATTGTTGATTCTTGTGTTGGAAGAGTCATATTGTTCAATTGCTATTTACATAGGATTTCTTGCCAATACAATGATGATACATTACTCATATCTTGCTTCCATGATTGTGATATGTCATGTGCATTATATATGCTCACTAGTTGCACACATGACATGTTTGCCATGATTACTTCTAGTACGTTGCACCTTCACACTACTAGCTTGCTTGACTTGATCACTATGATTGCTTGCTTTGTCGCATCACCCATGTTCCAGTCTTACTCGCTTTCTTGGGTTGATGACATATATGCCCATGCATCTCACTTGATTTGTGTTGATCAATGTCTATTGTCTCCATTAGTTGCATCTCTCATATCACCTTGTATTGAGTGCCAACTTGCTATGCTTATTGATCGTAGAGACTTGGACATATTACTTGTGATGCATGCTTGTTTGATTGAGCTTATTGTGTTTGGTTGTACTCGCATCATATGCTTTCATACCATACCACACCTTGTCCTTCTGTATGATAAGAATGATGAAAACACTTGTTGGGTATCTCACCACACGGATGATAGGTTTTGCATTTCTGCTAACCTTTCCGAGTTTTTGTCACGTTCTTTCATTTTTGAAGGATTCACAAGGAGGTACGATAACGAGACATTTTGGTTACATGAAGGCATACATGATGTGCAACTCCAGCATCCTCGAGAAACTCATAAAGGTGAACTCCTTCCCTTTGAGCCATCCTCAAATACACATATTGGATGGGTCATTCTTTTATTGTTGTTTCCTTCTTGTTGTCTACATGATACATCTCGCGAACGGAGGAGCAACATTGGAGAGTGGCTCTATGGACCTTTACATTGAGGAACGCTTGGACTTATTGGATGCACCTTCATACCTCCACTCATTCCACAACATCGAGCATTGGTACACCAACACTCCCTTGACACATTGCACCAACACCTCCATAGTTGTTGATTGTACTCACACATGTCATGCTCGATGGACACATCATACTCGCCACAAGTTTGCACCCCATGCATTGATTGACTAACATTATGCTTGCCTTGTTGCATCTATTCCCATGTCCTTCATGATATATGAGCTTGTGCATTTCCTTAGCGAATTTGTTGTGATCTTCCTCGATGGCATATTCATACATAATGATAACATTGTCCACTATCAATTGCATGATAACATAATCACATTGAGCACCAATTACCATGTTCATGCTTTCGATACTACTTCACATTATGACATCATTTTGCACAATGGTACAATTCGGCACCATGACAAGTACCACACCATTATATGCACAATGAATGCTTTGCATATCACTCTACATCATCTTGATAAGCTTCTTGCACTTTGCCACGAACTATCTTGCCGCATGGACTCATTCTTACTTAATGGACACTTTGTATGCGCTAACCATTGTATTTCCGAGTGTCGTTTGTGTTTGCTCTTTTTCCACGTATACTCCTCCGGTGACACCTTGGAGTACTTTGATTGCACCATAACTTCCACTTCGTCCAACTACAAGTCCATCCACGACAACCATTTCCGTGGTGATGAGAATCACGATCCGAGGTCGGATCTCTCCCAAGGGGGGGAGATGATGCAGAGCATCCCTCGACTACCCGCACCGACCCTCCATCACCACCGCAAGCACCGAGAGGACCAATGACAAGAGCACGCAGACGCGCCATCGAGAACGAGGTGAACTCCTTCCTCTTCGAGCTCCATTCAAATTCACATGAGAGTTGGGTCCTACCTCAAATGGAAGTATTGTGCATGATTAGGTATCAAGATGTTGATCATGAAGAGGCTAGCATGAAGACCCAAGCACCTAGGTATGAGAAGAAGGAGGAAAGAAGCGACACGAGTGAAGAGGGAGAGGCCCTGGACACCCCGGGTGCCCGGACGGAAGGACCCCAGGTGCCCAGACACTCGACCACGGGAGGGGCCAATCCCCCCTGGACACCCCGGGTGCCCGGCCGTCTCGGCCCCGGGTGCCTAGCCCTGCCTGGGCTGCACCTCACCTGACCCCGGGTGCCTGGCCCTTTGTCCCCGGGTGCCCGGCCAGGAGCTGGGTCGTGCACCCAGCCAGCCCCAGGTGCCCGGGCCCTCAACCCCGGGTGCCCAGCCTCCCCTCGCGCCATCTCCCAGCCGCCCTCCGGGTGCCAAAACTTGGAGCCCCGGGTGCCCGGTCAGCCCCAACCGGCCCCCTGACCAGACCGAGTTCCCGGACCCTTCGCCCCAGGTGCCCGGCCCCTTCGCCCCAGGTGCCCGGACCACTCCACGAGCCTGCGTGCAAGTTGGGGCTTTTGCCCTTGTAACCCTCTCCCCCTCTTATTTTGCCCCTAGACTATAAGTACCCCCTTCCTAGCTCATTAGAGGGGATAGCAAAGTATTAGATAAAACATTGTGAGCCTTGCTCCTTGTATCCCCTCCTCTTGGAGATCAAGACCCCTCTTGGGAAGAATCCTTTGGATTGTCAAGGCCTCCTCTTGGAGAAGATCATCATCAAGACCTCACCTAGTGGGAAGAACTTACCTAGTGCTATTTTCCTTGAATTGTTCATGTAATCTTGTGGATCTCATGTATGCTACCCTAGTGGATGTGTTATTTGGGTTTGTTTGTGTGTTTTGTGCCTTCTTTTCTTGAGTGTTCTTCCTCCTTTTCCCCCTCCAAGTGTAAAAAGATCCCCTCTAGGGTTTCACCCTACAACATGACACTTAACCATTGTTTGGGACTAGAGGAAGGCATTGGGAAGTAATAAGTATATGATGGGTTGCTAGAGTGACAGAAGCTTAAACCCTAGTTTATGCGTTGCTTCGTAAGGGGCTGATTTGGATCAACATATTTCATGCTATGGTTAGGCTTAACTTAATACTTCTTTTGTAGTTGCGGATGCTTGCAATAGGGGTTAATCATAAGTAGGATGCTTGTCCAAGAAAGGGCAACACCCAAGCACCAGTCCACCCACATATCAAATTATCAAAGTAACGAACGTGAATCATATGAGCGTGATGAAAACTAGCTTGACGATAATTCCCATGTGTCGTCGGGAGCGCTTTTCTCTATATAAGAATTTGTCCAAGCTTGTCCTTTGCTCCAAAAAGGATTGGGCCACCTTGCTGGACCTTATTTACTTTTGTTACTTTCTACCCGTTATGAATTACCTTATCACAAAACTATCTGTTACCGATAATTTCAGTGCTTGCAGAGAATACCTTACTAAAAACTGCTTGTCATTTCCTTCTGCTCCTCATTGGGTTCGACACTCTTACTTATAAAAAGGACTACGATAGATCCCCTACACTTGTGGGTCATCAATCATAAGCACAAGACGATGATGGCCATATCATGTCACATATTTTGATTGCATGTGATGTTTATCTTTTATGCATCTTATTTTGCTTAGTATAGCGGTAGCATTATAAGATGATCCCTTATTTAATTTCAAGGTATAAGTGTTCTCCCTGAGTATGCACCGTTGCGACAGTTCTTCGTGCTGAGACACCACGTGATGATCGGTGTGATAGGTTCTATGTTCACATACACCAGGTGCAAGTCAGTTTTGCGCATGTAGAATACTCGGGTTAAACTTGACGAGCCTAGCATATGCAGATATGGCCTTGGAACACTGATGTTAGGACCCCGACTCAATGCCACATCGATCTAGCATGTAACACCTCATATCACTTTGCGGCCTCACGCACGGTATCCCCACGGGTGTCGCCTTACCTATGCCCGGGACCGTTTGC
>NW_021215732.1:0-1556 GCF_002162155.2 Triticum dicoccoides | reverse complement strand
TGGACTATTACTCACTGTTTTGGGGTCCCGGAGTGATTTCCACGATTAACAAACCGCGGGGTGCGTTTACATGTCGGTCATCAACACTAGCAGTTTTGGCCGATTCTGGCCCGTTTCATGGATTATTACTCACTGTTTTGGGGCCCCGGAGTGATTTCCATGATTAACGAACCCCCGAGTGCGCTTACATCTCGGTTATCAACACTCGTGGTTTTTGTCGACTCTGAACCGTTTCGTGGACCATTACTCACCATTTCGGGGCCCCAAAGCGATTTCCATGCTTGTTGAACCCCAAGATGCGCTTCATGTGTCGGTCATCAACACTCACAATTTTGGCTGATTCTGGCCCGTTTCATGTACTATTACTCATTGTTTTGGGTTCCCGGAGTGATTTCCACGGTTAACAAACCACGGGGTGCGTTTATGTATCGGTCATCAACACTCACAGTTTTGGCCGATTCTGGCCCGTTTCTTGGACTATTACTCTGTTTTGGGTCCCGGTGTGATTTGCATATGATTGACTAACATCGGGGTGCGTTTATGTGTCGGTCATCGACACTCGCAGTTCTGGCCGATTCTGGCCTCTTTCGTGGACACTCACTGTTTTGTGTTCCCGGAGTGATTTCCACGGTTAACAAACCGTGAGGTGCGTTTACGTGTCGGTCATGAACACTCACAGTGTTGGCTGATTCGGGCCCGTTTCGTGCACTATTACTCACCATTTTTGGGCCCCAAAGTGATTTCCATGGTTGTTGAACCCCATGGTGCGCTTACGTGTCGATCGTCAAGAATCGCATTTTGGGCCGGTCTTGGCCCATTTCTTGCATTATTACTTATTTTTGGGTATCCCTGAGTGATCTCCACGATTGACGAACTCTGGGGTGCGTTTACGTGTCGGTCATCAACACTCACAATTTTGGCCAATTCTGGTCCGTTTCGTGCACTATTACTCACCGTTTTGGCGTCCCAGAGCGATTTCCATGATTGACAACCGCGGGGTGCGTTTGCGTGTCTGTCATCAATACTCGCTATTTTGGCCAATTCTGACGCGATTTGTGGACTATTACTCACCATTTAGGGCTCCCGAAGCGATTTCCATAGTTGTTGAACCCCAAGGTGCTTTTACGTGTCGATCATCAACACTCACAATTTTGGCCGATTCTAGCCCGTTTCGTGGACTATTACTCACTGTTTTGGGGTCCCGGAGTGATGTCCACGATTAACAAACCGCGGGGTGCGTTTACATGTCGGTCATCAACACTAGCAGTTTTGGCCGATTCTGGCCCGTTTCATGGATTATTGCTCACTGTTTTGGGGCCCCGGAGTGATTTCCGTGATTAATGAACCCCCGAGTGCGCTTACGTCTTGGTTATCAACACTCGCGGTTTTTGTCGACTCTGGCCCGTTTCGTGGACCATTACTCACCATTTTGGGGCCCGAAAGCGATTTCCATGCTTGTTGAACCCCATGATGCGCTTAAGTGTAGGTCATCAACAATCATAGTTTTGGCCGATTCTGGCCCGTTTCTTGGACTATTACTTAGTTTTGGGGGTCCC
>NW_021215731.1:0-533 GCF_002162155.2 Triticum dicoccoides | reverse complement strand
GATGCGTTTACGTCTCGGTCATCAACAGTGGCAGTTTTGGCCTATTCTGGCCTGTTTCATGGACTTACTCACTGTTTTTGGGTCCCGGAGTGATTTCCATGATTAACAAACCCTGGGATGCGTTTACGTGTCGGTCATCAATACTGCTAGTTTTCACCGATTCTGGCCCGTTTCATGGACTATTACTCTCTGTTTTGGGGACCCGGAGTTATTACCACGATTAACAAACCCTGAGACGCGTCTACGTGTCGGTCATCAACACTGGCAGTTTTTGCCGATTTTGGCCCGTGTCATGGACTATTACTCACTGCTTTGGGGTCCCAGAGTGATTTCCACGATTAACAAACCCTGTGATGCGTTTACGTGTTGATCATTAACACTCGCAGGTTTGGCCGATTCTGGCCCATTTCTTGGATTATTACTCACCGTTTTGGGGTCCCAAAGCGATTTCCATAGTTAATCAACCCTGGGATGCGTCGACATGTCGGTCATGAACACTGGCAGTTTTGGCCGATTCTGGCCCGTTTCATGGA
>NW_021215730.1:0-1216 GCF_002162155.2 Triticum dicoccoides | reverse complement strand
CATGGTGTTCCACTAGAGATCAATTCAGACCGTGGCAGTCTTTTCACTTCTCATTTTTGGGAGAGTTTCCAAACTGCCATGGGAACCCATCTTTCTTTCAGTACCGCTTTCCACCCTCAATCAAGTGGTCAGGTGGAACGGGTCAATCAAATTCTCGAAGACATGCTTAGAGCTTGCGTTATCTCCTTCGGTATGGATTGGGAGAAATGTCTTCCTTTCGCCGAGTTTGCTTATAACAACAGCTACCAATCCAGCCTCAAGAAAGCTCCTTTTGAGGTTCTCTATGGACGAAGATGTCGAACACCTTTGAACTGGTCAGAAACCGGTGAAAGACAATTCTTTGGACCGGATATGATCCAGGAGGCAGAAGAGCAAGTTCGCATCATTCGTGAGAATTTGAAAACAGCCCAGTCTCGTCAGAAAAGTCAGTACGATCGTCATCATAAGGATATGACTTATGAGATTGGCGACCAAGCTTACCTTCGGGTTACTCACTTTGAAGGGTACCCATCGTTTCGGTATCAAGGGCAAGTTGGCTCCTCGTTACATTGGTCCTTTTCGTATTCTCGCTAAACGAGGAGAGGTTGCCTACCAGTTGGAACTACCCCCACATCTTTCTCGAGTTCATGATGTCTTCCACGCCTCTCAACTCAGGCGTTGCTTCTCGGATCCTATCCGTGGAGTGGACCACGAAACGCTCGATCTCCAGGATAACCTCACATACCGAGAGTACCCGGTTCGCATTCTTGATCAAGCAGAGCGTGTCACTCGACGTCAGAACGTCAAGTTTCTCAAAGTTCAGTGGTCTCATCATTCCGAGAGAGAAGCTACTTGGGAGCGAGAAGATCGTCTTCGACTGGAGTACCCCGCTTTCTTTCCGTCGACCCCTGAATCTCGAGACGAGATTCTGTCAAGTGGGGGCGAGTTGTCACATCCCTAGTCTGGTATGACCTAGACTAGCTGGTCATTTGTGCATCATGTTTAAATTTCATTTAAATTTGAAATGAGGATTGGTGGAACCCTCAGAATCATTTTTGAAAATGACCCAAATAAAAATTTCTCCAAAAGGGTCCAAGAAAATGCTCATGTTGCCCTCTGAAAATATTGGACAGAGATAAAAATCAAAACAATATTTTTAGGAGCTCATGGATATTTATTTTGGCCATTTGGATTAATTCGATAAATATTTGCATTGGAAATATATTTCTATATATAT
>NW_021215729.1:0-1475 GCF_002162155.2 Triticum dicoccoides | reverse complement strand
GAATACATCATACGATGAGCCAAAGCGCCACATAGTTCTTTCAGAAAAAAGGGACATCGTGGGAGTGGGGGGCAAGACAGACATGTCCCAAGATTATGAAAAGTTTCATGAAATTCCTCCCTTCAAAGTCAAGGCTAACCCAAGCATCCCGATAAATGATGAAGATTATCCATGGTTACGGTGCAATAAGGAAAGGACACAAGCGAAGAAAAAGTGAAGACTTTATCCACAACTATTATGATGATACCATGCCAACTTTCAATCTTTTTGTAGTTCATTTGAAATGCATGTTGTAACAGACAAGTTTTCGTATGAAATCCTGATACTTCGAAAGAGATTGTCCGTTTTGTACACGAAGTGCATCCGGTTTTTGTCGTAACCCTCTCAACTTTCTTGCATATGCTATGTGGATGAAATGATGATACCATGCCAAAATAAAAGAGAGGCGCAATGATCACCTGCACGTTGCTTAGCTTCAAGCCAACGTGCAGGTGAGCACTGCGCTTCTCCCTTCATCGTCTCTACACTCAGGGCTTATAAACCGCTGCGAGTGCCTCTCGCTTGGCGAGGTGGGACTGAAAAACAGCTGCAGAAAGAATCAACTAAAAAACTCTTTTATCGGTTCATGCCACGAACCGGTACTAAAAGGTGCTCGTGGGGCCCCAGCCTTAAAACATGTACCAAATAAAATGCCTTTGTAACAGCCTTAGAACTGGTACTAAAGGAATCAACTAAAAAGCTTTTATAAACCTCTAGTATTATTGAAACTAAAATTATATAGAATTTTGTTACAAACTTTAATAGCAAAAAAGAATTATCATAAAAGAAAATAAATAAGTAATTAGAATTTTGTTCAAAACATTAAAAGCAAAAAGAATTATCATAAAAGAAAATAAATAAGTAATTAGAATTTTGTTACAAACTTTAATAGCAAAAAGAATTATCATAAAAGAAAATAAATAAGTAATTAGAATTTTGTTCAAAACATTAAAAGCAAAAAGAATTATCATAAAAGAAAATAAATAAGTAATTAGAATTTTGTTACAAACTTTAATAGCAAAAAAAATTATCATAAAAGAAAATAAATAAGTAATTAGAAACAAAAAAGGAAAGCAAAAAAATGGAAAAAAATCAAAAAAGTG
The DNA here is from genome assembly GCF_002162155.2 of Triticum dicoccoides. Taxonomy (NCBI): domain Eukaryota; kingdom Viridiplantae; phylum Streptophyta; class Magnoliopsida; order Poales; family Poaceae; genus Triticum; species Triticum dicoccoides. The sequence continues at coordinate 333 of NW_021215729.1, read as the reverse complement.
CCACCTACAGGGGCACCACGGCCTGCATACGACTAGAAACCCATTACTAGGGCCAGGATGCAGGCCCGTAGTAGGCCCAATAGGCCCACAAGCACAGAGATTGATTCTAGGCCCGTCAGCCTCCAGTAGAGAGGAGCTCGAAGTGGTTGGTTCGGCAGGGCTTATAAACCACTCCGAGCCCCTCTCGGCTAGCAAGGTGAGACTAAACATAGCACCGCACCGCGCCAGCACACGCCTTTGGTCCCGGTTGGTTGGTGCCACGAACCGGTACCAATGCACCCCTTTGGTCCCGGTTGGTGCCACCAACCGGGACTAAAGGGGTGCATTGGTACC
>NW_021215728.1:0-714 GCF_002162155.2 Triticum dicoccoides | reverse complement strand
AGTAGAGAGGGTCACGGCATAAACTGGACGCACTTCGTGTACAAACTGGACAAACTCTTTCGGAGTATCAGGTTTTCGGACGAGAACACATCTGTTACACGGGCACTTCAATGTTTTTTAAACTTATTTGAACTCCGGACTTCTTTTGTCATTAGTATGCATCATTCAAAGCGACCTCATCAATTTCCAACATGTTCTGACATCATTTGTTGTTTTTCGGTCATTTACCTAATTGTTTAGAGAGCTTAATGACCGTGAAATTGAAAATCACTAAAAAATGAATTCTGGAAATGTTGAAACTTGGCTTGGTATCATCATTTCACCCGCATAGCATGTGTGAAAGAGTAGAGAGGGTCACGGCAAAAACTGGAAGCACTTCGTGTACAAACTGGACAAACTCTTTCGGAGTATCAGGGTTTCGGACGAGAACTCATCTGTTACACGGGCACTTCAATGTTTTTTAAACTTATTTGAACTCCAGACTTCTTTTGTGTTCAGTATGCATCATTCAAAGCGACATCTTCAATTTCCAACATGTTCTGACATCATTTGTTGTTTTTCGGTCATTTACCTAATTGTTTAGAGAGCTAAATGACCGTGAAATTGAAAATCACTACAAAATGAATTCTGGAAATGTTGAAACTTGGCATGGTATCATCATTTCACCCGCATAGCATGTGCGAAAGAGTAGAGAGGGTCACAGCAAAAACTGGA
>NW_021215727.1:0-1463 GCF_002162155.2 Triticum dicoccoides | reverse complement strand
TTATTATTATTATTATTATTATTATTATTAACCAATCAAATAAGTTTTAAACTGTTTGAACAGTCAACCCTTGTTCAAATCTTGTGAAAGTTATTATGTGAGTTCTTTGGATTTTTCCAAGCCCACATACATTATCTCTAGTATCTTTGGGTGCATATTTTCATTCCTAAAAATATAAACCCAATTTTATTAAAGTTAATATTCAAGGTAAAAGTGTGTTATGGGTAATTCCAAAATTGATCGAATGATTTTGGCAGCTCCCTAATATTATTGAAGGCTATGTACAAGTTTTCAAGAGAATCCACCATGTGAAATTACTCAATTCAAATAGACCAAAGATCTATGGTTTATTTAAATTTTGGAGTTCAATTAGAGTTTTGCCTCATAGGAAAACTTCAAAGTTGAATTATCCTCATTTCCAAATTAACATTAATTAAACATGATGCTGATGAGATTATTATGATGTACAATCAAGACTACAACTACAAAATTGGGGCTATTACATTTTCTAACATGACAAAAGGGTGCGTTGGTAGCTCACTTGGTTTAGCCCGACCATCGCATCAAATTAGTCGGTCGCCTTCTCGGTCCCTATTTCATTCATTATGTTGATTAGGTTAGTGATGAACAGATGATTGCAACAACGATCAGAGGTATAGTTTACTAGCAACAATGAGAGCCTAGGTGATAGAAGTAACAATATAGCTTGGTTTCTGTGCTCTATGGGTGGTGAGAAAAAAGCAACATTAATGCCTCTATGGGTTAGTCATCGTTGTGTGAGCTTGTTAGGTAGGCCATTCGGGGCAATTTTGTAGACATACTACAATAATTCAATCTTTAAGTTGCCACATTGGTGACCAAAATCCTTAAATTGGGTATTCTCTATCACTAGTGATCTCTTTGTTTTGATGCCTTGAGTTTGTTGCACTAAGTTAAAGCAACTAATTTGAATGACATGCCTCTTTTAAGTCCCCGACCGCCACTCATAAGGAAGACAATCAATAAATAAATCATGCTCCAACTTCATCACATAACGGCTCACCTTACGTGCATGCTACGGGAATCACAAACTTCAATGCAAGTATTCCTCAAATTCACAACTACTCAACTAGCATGACTCTAATATCACCATCCTCATATCTCAAAACAATTATCAAGCATCAAATTGATCACAACATCCAATTCACTTCTATGATAGTTTTTATTATATCCAACTTGGATGCCCATCATTCTAGGACCAATTTTATAACCATAGCAAATACCATGCTGTTCTAAAAGACTCTCAAAATAATATAAGTGAAGCATGAGAGATCAATAATTTCTACAAAATAAACCACCGCCGTGCTCTAAAAAGATATAAGTGAAGCACTAGAGCAAAATTGTCTAGCTCAAAAGATATAAGTTAAGCACATAGAGTATTCTAATAAATTCCGAATCATGTTGTGTCTCTCTCAAAAGGTATG
>NW_021215726.1:0-766 GCF_002162155.2 Triticum dicoccoides | reverse complement strand
GAGAGGTGTTGGTTTGATGTGTTTAGAGGGGGGGGGGTGCTTGGGTATTTATATTGGGGAGGGGAGGGTTTTGCTTGGGGTAGGGGACAAGAAATAGATTAGAATTAGGAAACAAAAGGAAAAGATCTAGAAATAGATACGGAATAAACGAACATAGGACAAGAGTCCTACTAAGACTAGGAAAGAAAGAAGCGGCGGCTCCCTGGTGCACGCGCGCTATGGCCTCTTGGCCGGCCGGCGGCTAGTGGCTTGGGCCTTTGGCCCAAGGCGCTGCGGATTTTTTTTTTTTTTACGGTCTCGCGCGCGGAAAAATAAATAAAAGAAAATCTAAACGAACTCCAAAATTAATAAAGTAAATTTTCCCCGACTCCTAAAAATGAGCCGAACAAAATGAACTTTTCTCCGGACCTAAAAAGCAAATTTTGAAAACGCACAATTTTCCCTATCCGAATAAAATGCAAATAAAACTCCGGCAAACAAAATTTGATCTATTTATTAAATCTTCATTTTCCTAAATTTGGGAAAGTCATATTATTCCCTCTCTATTTTTTTGATAACGGAAAAATAATTGAAGATGAAATAAATAAATCAAATGATCCTCTTTTCAATTCGAGAAAACTCTCAAATATGAAAATAACGAAATCTCCAACTCTCTCCAAGGGTCCTTGAGTTGCGTGAAATTTCTAGGATCGACCAAAATGCAAGAAAATAAAATATGCATGATGATCTATTCCAAATTGAAAATAAATTCAAAGGGGCTTTGAAT
>NW_021215725.1:0-947 GCF_002162155.2 Triticum dicoccoides | reverse complement strand
GAGTCCACATATTCACCATATCAATACACCACTATGGATCCGCTCCCGTTCCCCTACGAGAACGCCATCCATAGCACTCACGCTTATCTTGCGTATTTTAGAGTATCCACTTTCACTTGTCTATGAACTGATATAAGCAACCCAGAAGTCCTTTTCCGCGGACACGGCTATTCGAATAGATAATGTTAACCCTGCAGGGGTGTACTTCTTCACACACGCTCTCACCACTTACCGCCGTTTACACGACATGTACTCGGCAACCTTCAAGCGGAAGCCCAACGTGGGTGTCGGCCACGGCCTACCTAAACACTCAAGTCTCTAGTCCAGGTTTATCGCCTATTCGGGTTCCATCCATGAGGAGATCCGGCCGGAGTTTCGCTCACAGCCCCAAACGATGTGAACAGGGTTCCGTGACACCAAACGGGCACCCGGTATACCCGGCCACGTGCCTACCGCATCACAGCCCACCTCTACAGTCAGCGCTGCGCACGGCCTCCAGCATACTACAAACACCAGAAACTACTTGCAACTCCTGGACAGAGGACAAGGGTGATCAAGAAGCCGAGAGGGTCCATTGGTTTCGGGCCCAATGCGTGGTAGTAGCTGAATCATGGATCACAAACACAGAACTCAGTTCCTGAGGACGGCTGCAATGAGACAACCCACCATGTACTCCTACATGGCCTCTCACCGCTACCTTTACCAAATCGTGTTCACACACTTAGCTCACACACAGTAGGACATGTTCACACGCCTCTGATTCATCCCCGATGAATCAGTCCTGACTCAACTCTAAGCAGTAGCAGGCATGACAAACAAACATGAATGAGTAGGCACAACAGGGCTCAAACAACTCCTACTCATGCTAGTGGGTTTCATCTATTTACTGTGGAATGACAGGTCATGCAGAGGATAAAGGGGTTCAGCTACCGCAGCAAGTAACAGAT
>NW_021215724.1:0-1189 GCF_002162155.2 Triticum dicoccoides | reverse complement strand
ACGTCTTGATATTCGCAAACGACTGGAATTTGCGAGATAGCATCCAGTTCACCCTTCTCATTGAGAGAAAACAGACGGATGGTATTATCCCGAGCGGCAAAGACAATTACATCCTCAGATGAATGAGTCAATTGAATCTGCCTGGCAGCACAATCAAGCTGAGCCTTGTGCTTAGAGAGCCAATCCATCCCGAGAATAAGATCAATATCCGAGTTACCAAGAACCATTGGAGAAGCCAGAAACTTGAAATCACCCATCATGATAGAAATATCCGGAATCTCGTGGTTAGCGAGCAAACATTTACCCGGAGAGACAACTGCTAACGGACTATGCATAACTTGGGAAGTCAACTCATGCTTAGATGCAAAAGGCTTCGAGATGAAACAATGCGATGCACCAGTATCAAAAAGTACTTTTGCGGGAACATCGTTAACAGGAAGGTTACCCATGATGACATCTGACGAATCCTCTGCCTGAGCTGCATTCATCAAGTTGGCCTTGGCGTGCTTGGGGTTATGCTTGACCACAGCTATACTTGCCGATCTGACAGGAGGAGGAGGAGGGAGACGCCTCTGATTGAGACACTTGTTGGCATAGTGACCCTTCTGTTGGCACTTGTTGCACGTGACCTCTGAAAGCGGACGGTGATACGGAGCACTTGATCTTGGAGCTTGAGACGAAATCTTGTTCTGAAAGCCAGGGTTGGGTGGGTGGGAAGATCCACTGCCACCTTTGCTCTTCTGCTGATACGGCTGACGGAACGGAGGAGGAGGAAGCCAATACTTCTGCTGCTTGGCCACTTGAGTAGAGGAAGAAGGAGTAGCATCTCTGACTCGCTTCTTGGAAGCATCACACCTCAGTTGAGCGGCCTCTTGCTTCAATGCCATGTTGTAGAACTCATCGTACCTCAAGGGCTCAAAGAGAACAAGAGCTAGCTGAATTTCTTCTCTGAGACCACCCTTGAACTGGTATATCATGCTCTTCTCATCAGGGACGTCCTGCTTGGCAAAGCGGACGAGCTTCTGGAACAACTTGTTGTAGGCATAGACAGGCAAAGAGCCTTGCTTCAGGTTGCGGAATTCCTCACGCTTGCTTTCAACCACGCTCTGAGGGATATGGTGAGCTCTGAAATCTTGACGGAATTCATCCCAAGTAATTACACGTCCACCTCTGGAATCCTTGTACTGCT
>NW_021215723.1:0-496 GCF_002162155.2 Triticum dicoccoides | reverse complement strand
GGCCGGGCACGACGCCCCGCCCCCGATCTGGATCGGGGCACGACCCGGCGCCAACCGCCGTCGCCGGAGCCGCTTCACCGGCCCCCGCCCTCATCCTCGCGCCCAGTCCCCACTCCCTCGATGGCGCCCCTCGCCTTGCTGACCGCGACCGCGCCAGGACGCCCCCACGACGCCGCCGCACGCTCGGGTTCATCCTCGGGCCTCCGCACGTCGCCACCGTCGTCGTCCTCCCCACGGGTCGCCTCCGAGCCCGCTGCCAAAACCCTACGGCCCCCGTGAGCTCTCCCTCTCCTCCTCCTCTCCCCCTGCCGGATGCCTTTCGCCGTGCCCGACCGCGCTCAAGGCCGTGGCCTTCCTCCCTGCGCTGCGCCTGGACCGGCGTCCCACATGCGCGCCCGCTACACTCCGTTGGCTGTCGTCCGCGCCTCGTCGCGCCGTCCTTGCCACTCTGCACCATCCGCCTCTGCCGCCACCGTGCCACCGCCCTGGCTGGCGC
>NW_021215722.1:0-1181 GCF_002162155.2 Triticum dicoccoides | reverse complement strand
GCAAACCCAACCAAGGGAACGCATCCTCACTGACACGTGTTGTCGCATGTGAACAAACCAAACTCAACCATCCTACCGCTGACACATAATTTTCATTCATAGAGTATGTTTATCCAACCACATGTTGGGGAGTATCCGTACGGCCCGTGCGGTGGTCTGTTGGGGAAGAAGAAGAGGTGAGGAAGAAGGGTTAGGAGATGTAGGATATTCATCCAACCACCTGAAATGGTAGACTGACCCAAGTCAGGTGACTTTAATAACAATATATGTTTTTACACAACAAAAGATCCATAAAAACAACAACATAAAGAAAAACTATCACTGCTCGCGGAATGAGACGGCCTCGTCGTCTTTGGCAGCCGGCGCGAACCAGCCGTAGCTGCCGATGTGTGTCTCCGCACCGTGGTTGTCCTCAGCCTCCAGCTACTCGTTCACGCGGAGTGTGCGGGCGCTCTACACGGACAAGAGCACCACCCAGTTCAAGTCGAGGACGTCCCGTTCCGCCTGCAGGAGGGCCTCAATGGCAGCGGCATCCGCGCGCTCTGTGTCGAGTCGAGCCTCCGCCGCCCGGTTCAAGTCCAGGACGTCCGGTTCCGCCTGCATGAGGGCCTCGATAAGAGAGGCATCTGCACGCTCCATGTCGAGTTGAGCCTCTGCCTCCCAGTTCAAGTCCAGGACGTCCGGTTCTGCCTGCAGGAGGGCCTCGATGGCAGCGACATCCGCATGCTCCGCCTCAAGTTGAGCCTCCGCCGCCCGGTTCACATCCACGACATTCGGTTCCGCCTGCAGGAGAGCCTCGATGGCAGCGGCATGCGCGCGCTCCGCATCGAGTTGAGCCTCTTCCTACCGATCCTCCTTTAGTATCGCTAGGTTGAACCGCTGGTCCGCCTACACCATGGGGGACTCGGACGCCGGCACGAAGTCGACGTCCATCGTCTCATACCCATCGGGGGCCTTCTGTGCCACGACCTCCGCCATGAACATTGTTTCGACTTCCTCCTCCTTGTATCTTGGCTCTAGAGAACTCGGGGATTGGCCCACCGCAAAGCGAGCTTGGGCACGGAGGTCTCTGGCGCGGACCGCCGCCGTGATTTCTGCGCGGCGCTCCGGCATCAACATCTTGTAGTACGTGATCTTGCGGCACACCATGGCTTTCCGGCAAACTAGGGGATGCTTGATGC
>NW_021215721.1:0-1594 GCF_002162155.2 Triticum dicoccoides | reverse complement strand
TCCACACTCCAACCATGCCCCTGCTTTTATGTTCCGAGGTCCAGCCCGTTCCTGCTCTTGTAATTCAACATTCGGAAAATCAAACCAGGCTCAATCACTGATAGAGATATGATACATGGAATGTATGCCAACTCAACTCAGATCATGTAGATTTAATTAACCACCACCACGCCGGCCTGAAATTCAGTCCATGTGGTATACTTCAGTTAGCAACTCCATCAGATACCATGCAGACACCTCATAAGCAGGGAATCATCTCATAGATTTTCCTAACTTCATAGCCATATGCATCTCCCAAAGAGTTAGCTACATACCTAAATAAATACAGTAAAACAAAGAAACATCTCCGTCCTATTTGTGGCAGCATGACAGCCTTCATTAAGATCTTAATACATATGGGTGTGCTAAAAAATTACAGAACCCAGAGCACACAAACACCAAACTGAAATTTAGTAGGAATTATGACGAGGGACTGCATTAACAATCTGAAATCATGTATTTCCTATATATGTACTTGTCCTACATGGGAACTAAAGCTTCATGTGCACTTTTTATTCTTTCTCTTTGAAGAATTTGCTATTTATAATTTCAATCTGTATGTTGACACCCCTGCTGCTTGTTTGATACTTGGGATGGCAAGATGGATGGAGCCGGTGCTAGATGACAGGAAGAAAGAAAGCTTTGGAAGATGCAAGAGCGAAGTGGGCGGAGGCGCGCCCTTGACTAAGGACAGGCTCTAGCGCTGCTGATAAAGGTGGAAACTTGCTCTGCCTTCGATCTGAAGCGTGTGTGTCCGAGTTCAAGGAGAAACAAATAAAGTTGTCTATGGCACGGGGCGTTGGCACGTTTGATGCTGTCCATCATGAGGTACATTAATTCTTGCCAACGCGTTATGCTGAAGAAATTTCTAGCCAGAATACCCACGAAATTTCTAGCCGGAATACCTACGAATTTTCTAGCTGGAATACCCACGAAATTTCAAGGAGAAAGTTGTGTAGTATACATCAATGTGTCATGATTTTCCCCTCTAATAGTAGAGTATTTAGCATAAACAATTACAAATGGGGTTGCCTTTGCAGTAGAGATCATCGGTTTTGTTATTTTTTTTGTCAACAAAACATCAGAACAACATAAGTTTTTTTGCAGGGAGCACAACCAGCTTAATGATCCGATACCAAGGCACTCCAGATAACTTGTTGAGGGGTGTCATGTCGGTGTATCCTGAAAATGAGAATGATAACCAACCTAGAAGAGAAGAATGAAGGTTCTCATATCGGATTCAACTTTAGTGCCATAGTTTCATCTATATATAGCAACATGCTTTTCCCTTTTGAGTAAGTGGCATATGCAAGGGCCATTTGTTGCAGAGGCAAGGATGTCTTTTTTCCCTTTTTAGCTGGAGTAATATTAACATTTTCTTTTCCATCTAAAAACATTTTCTTTTCACAAAAAATCTAGCATTTTCTTGTAGTTTTGCTTTTCACACAAAATGTAAAAGGAAAAAAGGTACTAGTAACGGGGTCACGTGTGTGCCCGGAAATATAATAGGGGCATAGAATGTTTACAACATTGATGCGTGGCATGGCAATTGGCT
>NW_021215720.1:0-1498 GCF_002162155.2 Triticum dicoccoides | reverse complement strand
AGTAATATGATTAAATTGAACTTAAATTTATCATGAACTTAGTCCTGGTAGTATTTTGCAAATCATGTTGTAGATCAATAGCTCGCGTTGTTGCTTCCCTGTGTTTATTTTGATATGTTCCTAGAGAAAATTGTGTTGAAAAATGATAGTAGCAATGTTGCGGATTTGATCCGTGATCTGAGGTTAAATCCTCATTGCTGCACAGAAGAATTATGTCCTTAATGCACCGCTAGGTGACAGACCTATTGCAGGAGCAGATGCAGAAGTTATGAACGTCTGGATAGCTTAATATGATGACTACTTGATAGTTTAGTGCACCATGCTTAAACGGCTTAGAATCGGGACTTCAAAGACGTTTTGAACGTCATGGACCATATGAGATGTTCCAGGAATTGAAGTTAATATTTCAAGCAAATACCCGAGTTGAGAGATATGAAGTCTCCAACAAGTTCTATAGCTAAAAGATGGAGGAGAATCGCTCAACTAGTGAGTATGTGCTCAGATTGTCTGGGTACTTCAATCGCTTGAATCAAGTGGGAGTTAATCTTCCAGATAAGATAGTGATTGACAGAATTCTCTAGTCACCATCACCAAGTTAGTAGAACTTCGTGATGAACTATAGTATGCAAGGGATGACGAAAATGATTCCCGAGCTCTTCGTGATGTTGAAATTAACGAAGGTAGAAATCAAGAAAGAACATCAAGTGTTGATGGTTGACAAGATCACTAGTTTCAAGAAAAGGGCAAAGGGAAAGGAAGGGAACTTCAAGTGGAAAGACAAGCAAGTTGTCACTCCCACGAAGAAGCCCAAAGCTGAACCAAAGCCTGAAACTGAGTGCTTACACTGCAAAGGAAATGGTCACTGGAAGCGGAACTACCCTAAATATTTGGTGGATAAGAAGGATGGCAAAGTGAAAAAGGGTATATTTGATATACAGGTGTTTGATGTGTGCTTTACTAGTGTTTATAGCAACCCCTCGGTATTTGGTACTGGTTTAGTTGCTAAGAGTAGTAACTCGAAACGGGAGTTGCAGAATAAACAGAAACTAGTTAAGGGAGAAGTGATGATGTATGTTGAAAGTAGTTTCAAGATTGATATGATCATCATCGCACACTCCCTATTCTTTCGAGATTAGTGTTGAACCTAAATAAATGTTATTTGGTGTTTGCGTTGAGCATGAATATGATTTGATCATGTTTATTGCAATACGGTTATTCATTTAAGTAAGAGAATAAACTGTTGTTCTATTTACATGAATAAAACCTTATATGGTTACACACCCAATGAAAATGGTTCATTGGATCTCGATCGTAGTGATACACATATTCATAATATTGATGCCAAAAGATGCAAAGTTAATGATAGTGCAACTTATTTGTGGCACTGCCGTTTGGGTCATATCGGTGTAAAGCGCATGAAGAAACTCCATAAAGATGGATTTTCGGAATCACTTGGTTATGAATCATTTGATGCTTGCGAACCGTGCCTTTTGGGCAA
>NW_021215719.1:0-2752 GCF_002162155.2 Triticum dicoccoides | reverse complement strand
ACTCGAAATTTTCATCTTAACGACATACTTCATGTTCCCCAAGCCACCAAAAGCCTAGTTTCTGCTAGTCATTTTGCTTCTGATAACAATACTATTGTGGAAACTCACCCTCGTTCTTTTTTCGTTGAGGACCCAACAACGAAGGAAATTCTTCTGCACGGCCCATGTGAGCGTGGTCTTTATCCATTGAAATCGCCTCGCTCACCTCCTTCCTCCAGTATTCAAGTTTTTACTGCTTCAAGGACGTCTCTAACAAGATGGCATGATCGACTTGGTCATCCAGCCTCTCCAATAGTCCAATAAGTCCTTAAGAAGTATAATTTACCATGTTCCGTTGAGTCTACTAGTGAGTCCATGTGTGATTCTTGTCAAAAGGCTAAAAGTCATCAACTTCCGTATCCTAGGTCTTCAAGTATATCTAGTGCTCCTTTAGAGCTAGTATTTTCTGATGTTTGGGGTCAAGCACCCGAGTCTGTTAGTAGTATTATGTAAGCTTCATCGATGATTATAGTAAATTTACCTGGATATATCTCTTACGGAACAAGTCCGATGTGTTTCAATGCTTTCATGATTTTCAACATTTAGTTGAGCAACTTTTTAACACCAAAATCATAGCTATGCAAACTGACTGGGGTGGTGAGTATCACAAACTCAACTCCTTTTTTCAACGTATCGGCATTACTCATCATGTTTCATGTCCACATGCACATCAACAAAACGGTTCCGCCGAGAGAAAGCATCGTCATATTGTTGAGGTTGGACTTGCATTGCTTGCTCATGCCTCTATGCCTCTTAAGTTCTGGGATGAAGCATTTCTTTCCGTTGTCTATCTTATTAATCATGTTCCTAGTCGGGTCATCAATATGCTTTCTCCCCTTGAACGACTCTTTGATGAAAAACCTGATTATTCTTCTCTTCGCGTTTTTGGTTGTGCATGTTGGCCCAATCTTCGACCATATAACACTCGAAAATTAGCTTTCCGCTCTATTCGGTGTGCTTTCCTAGGCTATAGTAACAAACACAAAGGATACAAGTGTCTTGATATTTCCTCTGGACGTATATATATCTCCCGTGATGTCGTTTTTGATGAATCTGTTTTCCCTTTTGCCCAACTTCATCCCAATGCCGGAGCCCGTCTTAGAGCCGAGATTCTTCTTTTACCTTCTAACCTTCAAAATCCTACGAGTGCTGATCAAGGGGGTGATGATTTGCATGCTCATGTGACTAATCCTACTAATGAACCTAATGGTTGTGTTGACAGTACTAATGAACAGGAAAAAGGTCAGCAAAATTTGATGCAAAGTGTCTCCAGTGGCAATGATTTTATGTGTAGAGCACATGGCACGGAGAGCGAGGTAGACTGCAGGGGATCACTGGCGAGATCGCGTGCGTCTGAACCTACAGCGTCGGGATTGTGCGCGCCTGCAGAACCTGCAGCTGCGGGATCCTATCTCTCTGCAGGTAGGCTGGAAAACCAGGCGCCCATGCCCAGTCACCAGCAGCCGCGTATTGTGCATGGGGCCAGCCCATCCCATGCCCAACCGAGCATGCCCATGCATGAGAATCGTGGGGCAGGTGCATCTCCTGCACGTATGCCCTCAGAATCATGCGCTGATCAGTCCTCCTCGGATGAAGAGGTTGGATCTTCCGTGGCTTCTTCTGTCCAGGAAATTGTCCAACCTGTACAACTGTTGTTACACGTTCACGCAACAATATTTTCAGACCCAAGGTAATTACATATGGACGAGTTAGGTGGTGCAATGTGTGCACGACAGGTGAACCAAGCAGTATCACCGAAGCTTTTCAGGATAAAAATTGGAAGGAAGCTATGGATGAGGAATATTCGGCATTGATGAAAAATAATACTTGGCACCTTGTTCGTGCTCAGAAGGGTGCAAATATTATAGATTGCAAGTGGGTCTACAAAATAAAAAGGAAAGCTGATGGAGAGATTGACAGATACAAAGCACGACTGGTTGCAAAAGGATTCAAACAAAGATATGGGATTGATTATGAAGACACATTTAGTCCAGTTGTGAAAGCAGCAACAATTCGGTTGATTCTTGCCGTAGCTGTGTCCAACAATTGGAGTCTTCGTCAACTAGATGTGAAGAACGTGTTTCTCCATGGTGTTCTAGAAGAGACTGTGTATATGAGGCAACCTCCAGGGTATGAAGATCCGACTAGGAGACAACATGTATGTAAATTGGATAAAGCTCTCTATGGCCTGAAACAGGCTCCTCGAGCATGGTTTTCTAGACTCAGCTCAAAACTAATGGCTCTAGGATTTTCCTCTTCATGGGCGGACACGTCATTGTTCTTCATAAATCAAGGTGGGATTACAATGTATCTTCTTATTTATGTGGATGACATCATAGTCACAAGTTCGTCCGATTCTGCAGTTAGCGCCTTGCTCAAAGATCCGCAATGTGATTTTTCTCTTAAAGATTTGGGAAATCTCCATTATTTTCTTGGCATTGAGGTGAAAAGGAAAGATAATGGGATATTGTTGACACAAGAGAAATATGCTAATGACCTTCTGAAGCGAGTTGCGATGCAACACTGCAAGCCATCGGATACACCACTCTCAGTTTCAGAAAAATTATCAATTGAAGATGGTGACCGGCTGAGTGATGATGATGGATCCAGATATAGAAGTATAGTGGGAGCATTGCAGTACTTGACCTTGACAAGACCAGATATTGCTTTTGCTGTGAACAAAGTTTGTCAGTTTCTTCATTCACCCACTAGC
>NW_021215718.1:0-1202 GCF_002162155.2 Triticum dicoccoides | reverse complement strand
TGGAAATCACTCCGGGGCCCCAAAACAGTGAGTAATAGTCCATGAAACAGGCCAGAATCAGCCAAAACTGTCGGTGTTGATGACTAACACGTAAGTGCGCCTTGGGGTTCATCAACTATGGAAATCACTCCAGGCCCAGAAAACGGTGACTAAAAGTCCACAAAACGCGTTAGAATTGGCCAAAACTGTGAGTGTTCATAACCGACACGTAAGCGCACCCGGGGGTTCGTTAATCGTGAAATCATTCCGGGGCCCCAAAACAGTGAGTAATTGTCCACGAAACGGGCCAGAATTGGCCAAAACTACTAGTATTGATGACCGACATGTAAACGAACCCCGGGGATCGTTAATCGTGGAAATCACACCGGGCCCCCAAAACAGTGAGTGTTGATGACCGACACCTAAATGCACCTTGGGGTTCAACAACTATGGAAATCGCTTTGGGAGCCCTAAATGGTGAATAATAGCCCACGAATCATGTAAGAATTGGCCAAAACTGTGAGTGTTGATGACAGACACGCAAACGCACTCCGGGGATTGTCAATCGTGGAAATCTCTCTGGGACGCCGAAACGGTGAGTAATAGTGCACGAAACGGACGAGAATTGGCCAAAATTGTGAGTGTTTATGACTGACACTTAAACGCACCGTGGAGTTCGTCAATCGTGGAAATTACTCCCGGACCCCAAAACTAAGTAATAATGCAAGAAATGGGCCAAAATCGTCCCAAAATGCGCTTGTTGATGATCGACACGTAAGCGCACCATGGGGTCAAACAACCGTGAAAATCACTTTGGGGCCCCAAAACGGTGAGTAATAGTCCATGAAACGGGCCAGAATCGGCCAAAACTGCGAGTGTTGATGACCGACACGTAAACGGACCTTAGGGTTCAACCACTATGGAATCGCTTCGGGACCCCTAAATGATGAGTAATAGTCCATGAATCGCGTCAGAATTGGCCAAAACTGTGAGTGTTGACGACAGAAACGCAAACGCACCCCGGGGATTGTAAATCATGGAAATCGCTCTGGGATGCCAAAACGGTGAGTAATAGTACACAAAACGGACCCGAAATTGGCCAAAATTGTGAGTGTCATTGACCGACACGTAAACGCACCACGGGGTTCGTAAATCATGGAAATCACGCTTGGACCAAAAAACAGAGTAATAGTCCAAGAAACGGGCCAGAATCGGCCAAAACT
>NW_021215717.1:0-1145 GCF_002162155.2 Triticum dicoccoides | reverse complement strand
TCTTTTGAGGTGGCGCACACGAGTCCACATATTCACCATATCAATACACCACTATGGATCCGCTCCCGTCTCCCTACGAGAACGCCATCCATAGCACTCACGCTTATCTTGCGCATTTTAAAGTATCCACTTTCACTTGTCTATGAACTGATATAAGCAACCCAGAAGTCCTTTTCCGCGGACACGGCTATTCGAATAGATGATGTTAACCCTGCAGGGGTGTACTTCTTCATACATGTTTCCACCACTTAGCGTCTGCACACGACATGTGCTCGGCAGACTTCAAGCGAAAGCCGACGTGGGTGTAGACCACGACCTACCTAAACACTCAAGTCTCTAGTCCAGGTTTATCGCCTATTCGGGTTCCATCCATGAGGAGATCCGGCCGGAGTTTCGCTCACAGCCCGAAACGATGTGAACAGGGTTCCGTGACACCAAACGGGTGCCCGGTTTACCCGGCCACGTGCCTACCGCATCACAGCCCACCCCTACGGTCAGCGCTGTCCACGGCCTCCAGCATACTACAAACACCAGAAACTACTTGCAACTCCTGGACAGAGGACAAGGGTGAATAAGAAGTCGAGCGGGGTCATATTTCAGGGCCCAATGTATGGTAGTAACTGAATCATGGATCACAAACACAGAACTCAGTTCCTGAGGACGGCTTCAATGAGAAAACCCACCATGTACTCCTACATGGCCTCTCACCGACACCTTTTACCAAATCGTGTTCACACACTTAGCTCACACATAGTAGGACATGTTCACACACCTCTGATTCATCCCCGATGAATCAGACCTGACTCAACTCTAAGCAGTAGCAGGCATGACAAACAAACATGAATGAGTAGGCACAACAGGGCTCAAACAACTCCTACTCATGCTAGTGGGTTTTATCTATTTACTGTGGCAATGACAGGTCATGCAAAGGATAAAGGGGTTCAGCTACCGCAGCAAGTAACAGATGAATCGGTGTTGTCCTAATGCAGTAAAAGAGAGCAGGAGCGAGAGAGTAGGATTGTATCGGAATGAACAAGGGGGTTTTGCTTGCCTGGCACTTCTGAAGATAACATTTAGTCTTCATCAGTGTCAACGATCACGTCATCGGTATCACGTCTATCGAGAGGGGACAAATACCGGCAACA
>NW_021215716.1:0-853 GCF_002162155.2 Triticum dicoccoides | reverse complement strand
CTAGCTAGTCATGCATTAGAGTGTTGCATCATGTTTACTCTTTCATCAGAAACTTGAAATGGGGATGACAGAACCCCCAGTCCCCTCTGAAACCAACTAGGGTTTACTAAAATAATTTTCAATGAACCTGAAATGCCCTTCTAAAATGCCCATCATTTTTGTCTTGGTTCAGAACCTCTGCCAAAAGTGGTGCACATTTTCCTAGGCCATCTTAGGGTTTTTGAATTAATTCATAAATATTTGAATTTGGGCATTTAAAATAATATAAAATATTTAAATGCTCAAATATCTCCAAACTAAAATGTTTCATGTTGGAAATAATCCAACTATGGGCCAGGAATAGTTTGGTGATTTTTGAACTTGCCTAGGTATTTTATTTAATTCAACAAAGTTGCAGATATATTAAATAAAACAGAAACAGAAATAAAAAGAGAGGAAAACTTACCTGGGCTCCTCCACTGTGCGGCCCAGCCAGCTGGCTGGCCCAGCCGGCAGCCGGCCCAGCCCACCTCCCTCCTCTGTCGTCTTCGCCCCGACAGAGGGAGGGGAGTGTGGCCGGCGCGCGCGCACGGCCACCGCGCCACGCCACCTGCTCGCCTGCTTGCCTGGCCTCCCCTCCTCGCTCGACTCCCTGGACGACGCCACGCCCTCCCCCCTGCTCTCTCTCACTCTCCCCCGGCTCTCCTCTCCTCTCCCTCGCTCTCTCTCTCACCCGGCCGAACACCACACTCGCCGCCGTTCGCCATAGCCACCCTCTCCGACCACCCCTCGCTCCCCCGACTAGCTCAGGAGCTCCGCCACGACTCCCTCTTCCTCCCCACCGCTCCACAGCTCCCCGGAAGCCCTGCATCGC
>NW_021215715.1:0-1421 GCF_002162155.2 Triticum dicoccoides | reverse complement strand
AAAGGATCCGTTCTTGGCAACAAAGATCTTGCCTTCGGATCTAAGGTAGAAGGTATACCCAATGGTTTCCTTAGGGTATCCTATGAAGACACATTTTTCCGACTTGGGTTCGAGCTTTTCAGGTTGAAGTTTCTTGACATAAGCATCGCATCCCCAAACTTTTAGAAACGACAGCTTAGGTTTCTTCCCAAACCATAATTCATACAGTGTCGTCTCAACGGATTTAGACAGTGCCCTATTTAGAGTGACTGTAGCTGTCTCTAGAGCGTATCCCCAAAATGATAGCGGCAAATCGGTAAGAGACATCATAGATCGCACCATATCCAATAGAGTGCGATTGTGACGTTCGGACACACCATTACGCTGAGGTGTTCCAGGCGGCGTGAGTTGTGAAACGATTCCACATTTTGTTAAGTGCGTACCAAATTCGTGACTTAAATATTCTCCTCCACGATCTGATCGTAAGAATTTTATCTTTCGGTCACGTTGATTCTCTACTTCATTCTGAAATTCCTTGAACTTTTCAAAGGTCTCAGACTTGTGTTTCATCAAGTAGACATACCCATATCTACTTAAGTCATCAGTGAGAGTGAGAACATAACGATATCCTGCGCAAGCCTCAATGCTCATTGGACCACACACATCAGTATGTATGATTTCCAATAAGTTGGTTGCTCGCTCCATTGTTCCGGAGAACGGAGTCTTGGTCATTTTGCCCATGAGGCATGGTTCGCATGTGTCAAATGATTCATAATCGAGAGACTCTAAAAGTCCATCAGTATGGAGCTTCTTCATGCGCTTGACACCAATGTGACCAAGGCGGCAGTGCCACAAGTATGTGGGACTATCGTTATCAACTTTACATCTTTTGGTATTCACACTATGAATATGTGTAACATTACGTTCGAGATTCATTAAGAATAAACCATTGACCCTCGGGGCATGACCATAAAACATATCTCTCATATAAATAGAACAACCATTATTCTCGGATTTAAATGAGTAGCCATCTCGTCTTAAACGAGACCCAGATACAATGTTCATGCTCAAACTTGGCACTAAATAACAATTATTGAGGTTTAAAACTAATCCCGTAGGTAAATGTAGAGGTAGCGTGCCGACGGCGATCACATCGACCTTGGAACCATTTCCGACGCGCATCGTCACTTCGTCCTTCGCCAGTCTCCGCTTATTCCGCAGCTCCTGCTGTGAGTTACAAATATGAGCAACGGCACCGGTATCAAATACCCAGGAGTTACTACGAGTACTGGTAAGGTACACATCAGTTACATGTATATCACATATACCTTTAGTGTTGCCGGCCTTCTTGTCCGCTAAGTATTTGGGGCAGTTCCGCTTCCAGTGACCCTTCCCTTTGCAATAAAAGCACTCAGTCTCAGGCTTGGGTCCATTCTTTGACT
>NW_021215714.1:0-906 GCF_002162155.2 Triticum dicoccoides | reverse complement strand
CATGGTATCATCAATTGACCCACATAGCATGTGCGAAAGAGTAGAGAGGGTCACGGCAAAAACTGGACCCACTTCGTGTACAAACTGCATAATCTCTTTCAGAGTATCAGGGTTTCGGACGAGAACTCATATGTTACATGGGCACTTCAATGTTTTTTAAACTTATTTGAACTCCGGACTTCTTGTGTGTTCAGTATGCATCATTCAAAGCGACGTCATAAATTTCCAACATGTTCTAACATCATTTGCTGTTTTTCAGTCATTTACCTAATTGTTTAGAGAGCTAAATGACCGTGAAATTGAAAATCACTACAAAATGAACTGTGAAAATGTTGAAACTTGCCATAGTATCATCATTTCACCCGCATAGCATGTGCGAAAGAGTAGAGATGGTTACGGAAAAACTCGACGCACTTTGTGTACAAACTGGACAATCTCTTTCGGAGCATCAGGGTTTCGGACGAGAACTCATCTGTTACATGGGCACTTCAATGTTTTTTAAACTTATTTGAACTCCGGACTTCTTGTGTGTTCAGTATGCAGTATTCAAAGCAATGTCATCAATTTCCAACATGTTCTGACATCATTTGCTGTTTTTTAGTCATTTACCTAATTGTTTAGAGAGCTAAATGACCGTGAAATTGAAAATCACTACAAAATGAACTGTGAAAATGTTGAAACTTGGCATGGTATCATCATTTCACCCGCATAGCATGTGCGAAAGAGTAGAGATGGTCACAGCAAAAACTGGATGCACTTTGTGTACAAACTGGACAATCTCTTTCGGAGTATCATGGTTTCGGACGAGAACTCATCTGTTACATGGGCACTTCAATGTTTTTTAAACTTATTTGAACTCCGCACTTCTTGTGTGTTCAGTATGCAACATTCAAAGCGACGTCATCA
>NW_021215713.1:0-902 GCF_002162155.2 Triticum dicoccoides | reverse complement strand
CTTCGATTAACATGCATTGAGAAAAAAGTACTCCATAAAGACCCAGATGTTAATTCGAGAACAAGTACCTCGAGGTTAATTTGACAGACATGCCTTATAGGTTGACAAAAGTCATATCACTTTTTTTCGAAACATGTCGTGAAGTAACACGACAGACCTTCTTTCAAGCCAATTAACATGTGTTCAGAAAATAATTTTTTTCAAAAAGTAAGGCGATAGACCTTCGATTAACATGTGTTCGAAAAACAAGTACTCCTGCAAGACCCAGATGTTGATTTGAGAAAAAGTACCTCGAGGTTAATTTGACAGACATGCCTTATAGGTCGACAAAACTCATATCACTTTTTTTGGAAAGATGTCGTGAAGTAACACAATAGACCTTCTGTCAAGCCAACTAACATGTGTTCAAAAAACAAAAAATACGAAAAAGTAACGCGATAGACCTACCATTAACATGCATTTTAAAAAAAGTAATCCATCAGGATGTAGAGGTTAATTCGAGAACAAGTACTTTGACACACATGCCTTATAGGTTGACAAAATTCATATCACTTTTTTGGGAAGATGTCATGAAGTAACATGATAGACCTTCTTTCAAGCCAATTAACATGTGTTCAAAAAAACAAAACAATATCAAAAAGTAACACGATAGACCTTCCATTAACATGTGTTCAAAAAACAAGTACTCCTGCAAGACCCAGAGGTTAATTTGAGAAAAAGTACCTCGAGGTTAATTTGACAGAGATGCCTTATAGGTTGACAAAAGTCATATCACTTTTTTTGGAAAGATGTCGTGAAGTAACACGGTAGACCTTCTTTCAAGCCAATAAACATGTGTTCAAAAAACAAAAAATATCAAAAAGTAACGTGATAGACGTTCGATTAACATGTGTTCAAAAAGC
>NW_021215712.1:0-976 GCF_002162155.2 Triticum dicoccoides | reverse complement strand
CCCCCCTGCTGGCCACCTCCTGCTTCCCCGGACTCCCTCGATGCCCCGGACGAAGCCACGCAGCTGCCCCGCACCGCTCTCACTCTCCCTCGCCCTCCTCTTCTCCCCCTGCTCTCTCTTCCTCTCACCCGAGAACCACCGCCGCCGCCGACGGGCATCACCGTAGCCACTGGCCTCCCCTCGCCTCCCCGACCCGCTTCCGAGCTCCGCCACAACCCCCTCCACCTCCTCGTTGAGCTACGGACCTCCCGGACCTGCTGCAACGCCGCCACCATCGCCGTTTCCATCGCCGGCCGCCGAGGATCTTCATCGTCAATTCACCACCCTCGTCGCATCCCCGAGCCGGCTAACCACCCCTACGGCACCGCTGTGAGCTCCCACGCCTCCCCTCCCTCTTTCCCCCTTCGATCTCGCCCTGTAGCTTTGATTCCACCGGAGCCGCGAGCTCGGCTCCGCCGGCGATGTCGCCGCCGTTGTTGCAGGTCACCAAACTCGCGTCCGAGCACGACCTCGAGCTCGTGGATCTCCCAGGAGCCCGCCCAGCCTCTCAGCTCGCTCGCTCGCTAAGCGTAGCCCCGTGCCCGCGCTGGCCCGAACTCCGGTCGCCGCCGCGGACCCCGTTCCGGTGAGCTCGAGCCACCTCAGCCCCTGCCGTTTGCACAAATGGATGCGGACGACTCCCAGCTACGCGTAGCTGCCCTCCGCCGGCCATTTGGTCGCCGGAGGAGGAATTCCGACCCCCTCCGCCGTCTCGGGCTTCACCGGCGACGAGCCGCCGGCGTGTTAGCCTCGGCTGACCAGGGGTTTGACCTCCCCTAGGTCCATGACAGGTGGGCCCGGCCCTGCTAACTTTGGTTAAGTTAATAACTACTTTTAGTTAAGCCACTGACCCACTGACAGTAGGCCCCACCCCTGGTCAAACCCCAGTCAGCGCTGGGTTTGACCGGGATTAACTCCTGTGACACTGACATATGGG
>NW_021215711.1:0-818 GCF_002162155.2 Triticum dicoccoides | reverse complement strand
CCAATCCTATTCCAACTAGGATTCCCAAGGGGGAAAGAGGGAGAGGGGTGGCCGGCCACCTCTCCTAGTCCTAATAGGACTAGGGGAAGGGGGAGGCGCGCAGCCCCCTTGGGCTGCCCCTTTCTCCTTTCCACTAAGGCCCATGATGGCCCATATGGCTCCCGGGGGGTTCCGGTAACCTCCCGGTAACCCGGTAAAATCCCGATTTCACCCGGAACACTTCCGATGTCCAAACATAGACTTCCAATATATCAATCTTTATGTCTCGACCATTTCGAGACTCCTCGTCATGTCCGTGATCACATCCGGGACTCCGAACATCCTTCAGTACATCAAAATGCATAAACTCATAATATAACTGTCATCGTAACCTTAAGCGTGCGGACCCTACGGGTTCGAGAACAATGTAGACATGACCGAGACATGTCTCCGGTCAATAACCAATAGCGGGACCTGGATGCCCATATTGGCTCCTACATATTCTACGAAGATCTTTATCGGTCAGACCACATAACAACATACGTTGTTCCCTTTGTCATCGGTATGTTACTTGCCCGAGATTCGATCGTCGGTATCCAATACCTAGTTCAATCTCGTTACCGGCAAGTCTCTTTACTCGTTCCGTAATACATCATCTCACAACTAACATATTAGTTGTAATGCTTGCAAGGCTTATGTGATGTGTATTACCGAGAGGGCCCAGAGATACCTCTCCGACAATCGGAGTGACAAATCCTAATCTCGAAATACGCCAACCCAACATCGACCATTGGAGACACCTGTAGTACTCCTTTATAATCACCCAGTTACGTTGTGAC
>NW_021215710.1:0-1365 GCF_002162155.2 Triticum dicoccoides | reverse complement strand
TCATAGCCACTGCCACAAACCCTAGGCAAATCGGTCTCATCGATAGGGATCTCACCGAGATGGGGTTGTAATCTCTCTGTTTCCCTTCGTAACATTTCGGTCTCACCAAGATGAGCGATTGGTCCCAGCGAGATTGAATGTAAACTCTCTGTTTTCCCTTCATAACGTTTTGGTCTCACCGAAATGAGCGATCGGTCCCATCGAGTTTACCTGACCAACTCTTTGGTTAGCTTGTTACCAAAATCGATCCCACCATGGAGTTTGGTAGGAAGGTACCAAAGTAATCCCGGCATGGAACACTGGACAGCGGTCAAGAATATCCTGAAGTACCTGAAAAGGAACAAGGAAATGTTTCTCGTTTATGGAGGTGACGAAGAGCTCGTCGTAAAGGGTTACGTCGATGCTAGCTTCGACACAGATCTGGATGACTCTAAGTCACAAACCGGATACGTGTATATTTTGAATGGTGGGGCAGTAAGCTGGTGCAGTTGCAAGCAAAGCGTTGTGGCGGGATCTACATTTGAAGCGGAGTACATGGCAGCCTCGGAGGCAGCACACGAAGCAGTCTGGGTGAAGGAGTTCATTACCGACCCAGGAGTCATACCCAATGCGTCGGGCCCGATGACTCTCTTCTGTGACAACACTGGAGCTATTTCCCTTGCCAAGGAGCCCAGGTTTCACAGGAAGACCAGGCATATCAAGCGTCGCTTCAACTCCATTCGTGGAAGTGTTCAAAATGGAGACATAGAGATTTGTAAAGTACATACGGACCTGAATGTAGCAGATCCGTTGACTAAACCTCTCCCTAGAGCAAAACATGATCAACACCAGAATTCCATTGGTGTTCGATTCATTACAATGTAACTAGATGATTGACTCTAGTGCAAGTGGGAGACTGTTGGAAATATGCCCTAGAGGCAATAATAAAATGATTATTATATTTCCTTGTTCATGATAATTGTCTATTATTCATGCTATAATTATATTATCCGGAAATCGTAATACATGTGTGAATACATAGACCACAATGTGTCCCTAGTGAGCCTCTAGTTGACTAGCTCGTTGATCAACAGATAGTCATGGTTTCCTGGCTATGGACATGGGGATGTCATTGATAATGGGATGACATCATTAGGAGAATGATGTGATGGACAAGACCCAAACCTAAGCATAGCACAAAGATCGTGTAGTTCGTTTGCTGTAGCTTTTCTGAATGTCAAGTATCATTTCCTTAGACCATGAGATTGTGCAACTCCCGGATACCGTAGGAGTGCCTTGGGTGTGCCAAACGTCACAACGTAACTGGGTGACTATAAAGGTACATTACAGGTGTCTCCGAAAGTGTCTGTTGGGTTGGCACGAATC
>NW_021215709.1:0-907 GCF_002162155.2 Triticum dicoccoides | reverse complement strand
GAAAGGTATTGGTCTCGGTTCGTGGCTCAACCCGGGACCAATGCCCCCCTTTAGTCCCGGTTGGTGCCACCAACCGGGACCAAAGGCCTCTTTTCAGCAGCCCAAAGGGCGGGAAACGGCGGCCTTTGGTCCCGGTTGGTGAGGCGAACCGGGACCAAAGGGGTCCATTGGTCCCGGTTGGTGCGACGAACAGGGACCAATGCCCCCCTTTGGTCCCGGTTCTTCCCACCAACCGGGACCAATGGCCTTGTGCTGCCCCGCGCCCAAAAGTTTAGTCCCACCTCGCTAGTTGAGAGGGCTCGGGAGTGGTTTATAAGCGCTGTTCCGCCCACCCTCTCGAGCTCCTCTCAATTGCAGGCTTTCGGGCCTAATCTGTCACTGCAATGCCTCTGGGCCTAATGGGCCTGCTGCGGGCCTGAATCCTGTCCCATGGTTGGGTTTCTAGTCATATTCAGGCCGTGGTGGCCCAGTAGGTGGCATTTTTTTTCTTTGCTATTTTTTTTCATTTCTACTTAGAACTAAATACTTATAGTTTTGTAGTGATTTCTTTTTTATTTTAGGTCACAAAAATTATAAACTTTCTGTTAGTGCCATTAGTTTTAAAATTTGAATAGTTTAAATTTGAATTTTTTAAAATTTGTGTGAATCACTAGTTTATGAATAACTTTACTATAAAAATTGATTTTTGAGTCATTCTTTTTCCTGCTATTTAATATTACTGCTATTTTTTCCAGTTTTTTTGTTTTGTTTTCTGCATTATTTATTTCCTTTTGTTTTTTGCTTTATTTTTTAATTCTTTTTGCTTTTAGTTTTAGAAAAATTATAAACTTTCTGTTAGTGCCATTAGTTTTCAAATTTGAAAACACTTTTTTAGTTTTTTTGTTTTCTTTGTTGCTTTATTTATTTT
>NW_021215708.1:0-977 GCF_002162155.2 Triticum dicoccoides | reverse complement strand
CTCAGAAGAGAAGAGAGGTAAAAAGATCTTTTTTTTGAAAATGAAGTTGTAGAGAAAAATCTTTCCTATGGGCTTGTCATTTTCTAGGGTCACGTCCTACAGTCAACATGTGCTCTGATACCATCTTGTAGCGACCCGACCCGAATGGATCAAGTCTCTGTGCTTATGTGTCATCCCTGGATCAGTATGCTGACACACACAGTACTCGAAGGATTTATAACAGAGGTAAATCACATGTATAAAGTAACGTAAATACTATTACCTCAATCCAAAATATAGCGGAAGCAACAAGGTTGTGGATTCCCATCAACACCAACGGCAAAGTTGAGTATAGGAAATCGTAACCCTAACGTACCACTTACTCGTCGTCTGAAAAGTCTGCAACATGAAAAGTTGCAGCCCGAAAACGGGTCAGCACATGGAATATGCTGGCAATGTAACACATAGAGAGTAATGAAACAATAAGCCTATACTACATGCATATTTGGCTGGTGGTAAGGCTCTATGGTTACAGTTTTGCGAAAAAGCCAATTTTTCCCTACATCAAAGGAATAATTTTGTTTAACTATCATGGTGGTTGTTAAACATTGAGAATGGTTGACAGCATCCTCAATCCCAATTTAAAAGTACTCATTAAAACCCAACAACATTAATTAGAAGTAACATGTTGAGATTCACAAAGATATTCAAGTACTAGATACTCAAGTTGTCCATAACCGGGGACACGGCTAATCATGATTAGTTTGTTACTCTGCAGAGGTTTGCGCACTTTTCCCCACATGACTCGATCGCCTCCGTTTGTTTTCTCGCACTACATGGTGTTTGAGAAACGGATGACCGAGACATAGTCTTTCAGAAGCACTAGCACCTTACATGTGGGGTAGACCGGTACACCTACATCCCCTACATCTGCTAGTCCACCCCGTAAGAGTTCGCACAACTTAGTCAACTATGCTAGAGCCCATAGTAGCATGTGG
>NW_021215707.1:0-1432 GCF_002162155.2 Triticum dicoccoides | reverse complement strand
TCCACCATTTTAAACTGCAGCTCCACCAACTCTGTTCCCGGAGTTATGGAGCGGAGTGGTACCGAACAGAGCCCAAATTTCCGTTTTCAGGCGACTGACACGCAGCTAAACTGGAAAAAAAAAATCATACTGGCCGGAT
Source organism: Triticum dicoccoides (assembly GCF_002162155.2). Taxonomy (NCBI): domain Eukaryota; kingdom Viridiplantae; phylum Streptophyta; class Magnoliopsida; order Poales; family Poaceae; genus Triticum; species Triticum dicoccoides. Next base: position 1,293 of record NW_021215707.1, on the reverse strand, counting down.
GGGTCAAACATGACGGAAGCAGGTCTCGCGACCCAGTCCATCCAAATAGCGGTCGGTCATTCTCCTCGAGAGACGAGAACCCAACCGATCCCTGGCAGCCAGACCGTGCGTGCGCTCCTCCTCTCCTCCCTCTCGGCGCCTCTTCCCGCTCCCGCTCCCGCCGCCTCCTCCGGATCTCGCGGGCGCCTCCTCCAATCTCGGACGCGCTTCAGCTCCAGGTCCGTTGCCCCCGCCGATCCCGCACTCTGTGAGAATGGGTCGCGCGCGCGCGATGGCGGGCAACCACGGGTTTTACGGGCGAGTTTTGGTGGATCGACAGATCAGGCACACGACGCGGGCGCGGTGATGTGGGTGATCCGGTCGATCTGGATCGGGGACATGGTTTCTACCGATCGATAGATCAGCGACGCGCGCGTGGCGATTGTCTAGGGGTTTTGTAGGGGTTTTGGTTGATACGGTGGATCTAAGCCGCAGGGATTGGGGGATTCGATCGATCTGGGCCGCAGGGGTTTGGGGGATTCGATCGATCTGGGCCGCAGGGGTTTGGGGGATTCGATCGATCTGGGCCGCAGGGTCGGGGATAAGATGGATCTGGGCCACATGGTTTTGGGGGGGTTCGGCTTCGACCTGGGGCTTTGGATGCAGGTAGAGATCGATCTCGGACGCATGGGATTTGATGCTGAGCATTTTGGGGATTTTTTTGAACACAGCATTTTGGGGATTTTTTTAACACAGCATTTTGGGGATTTAATGGTGGAGCTCGATAAGCATTTAGGTATTTAATGGTGGAGCTCGATAAGCGTTTAGGGTTTAATGGATCGATCGATAGTTGGGCAAATTTGGGGATTCAATGCATGCTCAGCTTTGATTCGACAATGGATCATCATAAGCTAAAAAAAACCTGTGATGAACCACACGTATCTGAAATCTTCAAATAACTGCTGTGAAGATGTCATCATGCCTGCCTTGACCAATACTTCTACATTAATTGTTTGCATTTTTATGTCTGCCACGTTTTACTTTATCATATATTAGGTGTCAATCATTGGATGTGTGAAAACATATTATGTATATATTATAAAATCTCTTTTCTCAAAAAAAATATTATAAAATCTCACTTGGGGTAGAAAAATAGAAAAAACAAATCTGGACCACTAGATGGGAGACTGATGGCCCACATTTAGGTGGAGGGATCTCAGACCAATTAATGTACTCCCTCCGTTCCAAATTACTTGTTACACGTATGGATGTATCTAGATGTATTTTAATTCTAGATACATTCATTTCTGCGAC
>NW_021215706.1:0-3859 GCF_002162155.2 Triticum dicoccoides | reverse complement strand
GTGGCACTGCCATGTAAGTCATAATGGTATAAAACGCATGAAGAAGCTCCATGTTGATGGATCTTTGGACTCACTCGTTTTAGAAAAGTTTGAGACATGCGAACCATGTCTATTGGTGTATACGCATGAAGAAACTCCATGCAGATGGATCGTTTGGACTCACTTGATTTTAAATCACTTGAGATATGCAAATCATACCACATGGGCAAGATGACTGAAAAGCCTCGTTTTCAGTAAGATGGAACAAGATAGCAACTTGTTGGAAGTAACACATTTTGATGTGTGCAGTCCAATGAGTGCTGAGGCATGCAGTGAATATCGTTATGTTCTTACTTCACAGATGATTCGAGTAGATGTTTAGAATATTTACTTGATGAAACACAAGTCTGAATTATTGAATGGTTCAAATAATTTCAGAGTGAAGTAGAAGATCATTGTGACAAGAGGATAAAATGTCTATGATATGATCATAGAGATGAATATCTGAGTTACGACTTTTGGCACACAATTAAGACATTGTGGAAATTGTTTCATAATTAATACCGCCTGGAACACCATAGTGTGATGGTGTGTCCGAACATCATAACTGCACCCTATTGGATATGATGCATACCATGATGTCTCTTATCGAATTACCACTATCGTTCATGGGTTAGGCATTAGAGATAACCACATTCACTTTAAATAGGGCACCACATAATTCCTTTGAGACGACACCGTTTGAATTATGGTTTAGAGAAACCTAAGTTGTCGTTTCTTAAAGGTTTGGGGCTGCGACGCTTATGTGAAAAAGTTTCAGGATTAAGCTCGAACCCAAAGCGGATAAAATGCATCTTCATGGGACACCCAAAACAGTTGGGTATACCTCCTAATTCAGATCCGAAAGCAATATGGATTGTTTCTTGAATCGGGTCCTTTCTCGAGGAAAGATTTCTCTCGAAAGAGTTGAGTGGGAGGATGGTGGAGACTTGATGAGGTTATTGAACCGTCTCTTCAACTAGTGTGTGGCAGGGCACAGGAAGTTGTTCCTGTGGCACCTACACCAATTGAAGTGGAAGCTTATGATATTGATCATGAAACTTCGGATCAAGTCACTACCAAACCTCGTAGGACGACAAGGACACGTACTACTTCGGAGTGGTAAGGTGATCCTGTCTTGAAGGTCATGTTGCTAGACAACAATGAACCTACGAGCTATGGAGAAGCGATGGTGGGCCCGAATTCCGACAAATGGTTAGAAGCCATGAAATCCGAGATAGTATCCATATATCAGAACAAAGCATGGACTTTGATGGACTTGCCCGATGATCGGCAATCCATTGAGATAAATGGATCTTTTAAGAAGAAGACAGACGTGGATGGTAATGTCACCATCTATGAAGCTCGACTTGTGGCGAAGTGTTTTCCGACAAGTTCAAGGAGTTGACTACGATGAGATTTTCTCACTCGTAGCGATGCTTAAAGTCCGTCGGAATCATGTTAGCATTAGCTGCATTTATGAAATCTGGCAGATGGATGTCAAGACAAGTTTCCTTACTAGTCTTCGTAAGGAAAGGTTGTATGCAATACAATCAGAAAAGTTTTGTCGATCCTAAGGATGCTAAAAGGTATGCTAGCTCCAGCGATCCTTCTAAGGACTGGAGTAAGCATCTCGGAGTTGGAATGTACGCTTTGATGAGATGATCAAAGATTTTGGATTTATACAAAGTTTATGAGAAACTTGTATTTCCAAAGAAGTGAGTGGGAGCACTATAGAATTTCTGATGAGTATATGTTGTTGACATATTGATGATCAGAGATGATGTAGAATTTCTAGAAAGCATATAGGGTTATTTGAAAGGTGTTTTTCAATAGAAAACCTGGATTAAGCTACTTGAACATTGAGCATCAAGATCTATAAGGATAGATCAAAATGCTTAATAATACTTTCAAATGAGCACATACCTTGACATGATCTTGAAGGTGTTCAAGATGGATCAGTCAAAGAAGAAGTTCTTGCCTGAGTTGTAAGGTACGAAGTTAAGACTTAAATCTCGACCTCGGCAGAATAGAGAGAAAGGACGAAGGTCGTCCCCTATGCTTAAGACATAGGCTCTTCAGTATGCTATGCTGTGTACCGCACCTGAAGTGTGCCTTGCCATGAGTCAGTCAAGGGGTACAAGAGTGATCCAAGAATGGCTCACAAGACAGCGGTCAAAGTTATCCTTAGTAACTAGTGGACTAAGGAATTTTCTCGATTATGGAGGTGGTAAAAGAGTTCGTCGTAAAGGGTTATGTCGATGCAAGCTTGACACCTATCCGGATAGCTCTGAGTAGAGAGACCGGATACATATAATGGAGCAATAATTTAGAATAGCTCCAAGTAGAACAGTTATTTGGAATAGCTCCAAATAGAGCGTGGTAGCTGCATCTAGGAGATGACATAGAGATTTGTAAAGCACACACAGATCTGAAAGGTTCAGACCCGTTGACTAAAACCTCTCTCACAAGCAACATGATCAAACATAAAACTCATTGAGTGTTAATCACATAGTGATGTGAACTAGACTACTGACTCTAGTAAACTCTTGGGTATTAGTCACATGGCGATGTGACCTGTGAGTGTTAATCACATGGCGATGTGAACTAGATTATTGACTCTAGTGCAAGTGGGAGACTGTTGGAAATATGCCCTAGAGGCAATAATAAAAGTATTATTATTATATTTCCTTGTTCATGATAATTGTCTTTTATTCATTCTATAACTGTATTATCCGGAAATCGTAATACACGTGTGAATACATAGACCACAATATGTCCCTAGTGAGCCTCTAGTTGACTAGCTCGTTGTGATCAACAGATAGTCATGGTTTCCTGGCTATGGACATTGGATGTCGTTGATAACGGGATCACATCATTAGGAGAATGATGTGATGGACAAGACCCAATCCTAAGACTAGCACAATAGATCGTGTAGTTCATTTGCTAGAGCTTTGCCAATGTCAAGTATCTCTTCCTTCGACCATGAGATCGTGTAACTCCTGGATACCGTAGGAGTGCTTTGGGTGTATCAAACGTCACAACGTAACTGGGTGACTATAAAGGTGCACTGCAGGTATCTCCGAAAGTATCTATTGTTTTATGCGGATCGAGACTGGGATTTGTCACTCCGTGTAAACGGAGAGGTATCTCTGGGCCCACTCGGTAGGACATCATATGCGCAATGTGACCAAGGAGTTGATCACGGGATGATGTGTTACGGAACGAGTAAAGTGACTTGCCGGTAACGAGATTGAACAAGGTATCGGTATACCGACGACCGAATCTCGGGCAAGTAAAATACCGCTAGACAAAGGGAATTGTATACGGGATCGATTGAGTCCTTGACATCGTGGTTCATCCGATGAGATCATTGTGGAACATGTGGGAGCCAACATGGGTATCCAGATCCCGCTGTTGGTTATTGACTAGAGAACGTCTCGGTCATGTCTGCATGTCTCCCGAACCCGTAGGGTCTACACACTTAAGGTTCGATGACGCTAGGGTTATAAAGGAAGCTTGTATGTGGTTACCGAATGTTGTTCGGAGTCCCGGATGATATCCCGGACGTCACGAGGAGTTCCGGAATGGTCCGGAGGTAAAGATTTATATATAGGAAGTCCTGTTTCGGCCATCGGGACAAGTTTCGGAGTCATCGGTATTGTACCGGGACCACCGGAAGGGTCCCGGGGGCCCACCGGGTGGGGCCACCTACCCCGGGGGGCCACATGAGCTGTAGGGGGTGCGCCTTGGCCTACATGGGCCAAGGGCACCAGCCCCAAGAGGCCCATGCGCCTGGGGAAACCCTAAAGGAAGAGTCCCAGCAGGGGAAGGCACCTCC
>NW_021215705.1:0-1440 GCF_002162155.2 Triticum dicoccoides | reverse complement strand
TCCACCATTTTAAACTGCAGCTCCACCAACTCTGTTCCCGGAGTTATGGAGCGGAGTGGTACCGAACAGAGCCCAAATTTCCGTTTTCAGGCGACTGACACGCAGCTAAACTGGAAAAAAAAAATCATACTGGCCGGATGGGTCAAACATGACGGAAGCAGGTCTCGCGACCCAGTCCATCCAAATAGCGGTCGGTCATTCTCCTCGAGAGACGAGAACCCAACCGATCCCTGGCAGCCAGACCGTGCGTGCGCTCCTCCTCTCCTCCCTCTCGGCGCCTCTTCCCGCTCCCGCTCCCGCCGCCTCCTCCGGATCTCGCGGGCGCCTCCTCCAATCTCGGACGCGCTTCAGCTCCAGGTCCGTTGCCCCCGCCGATCCCGCACTCTGTGAGAATGGGTCGCGCGCGCGCGATGGCGGGCAACCACGGGTTTTACGGGCGAGTTTTGGTGGATCGACAGATCAGGCACACGACGCGGGCGCGGTGATGTGGGTGATCCGGTCGATCTGGATCGGGGACATGGTTTCTACCGATCGATAGATCAGCGACGCGCGCGTGGCGATTGTCTAGGGGTTTTGTAGGGGTTTTGGTTGATACGGTGGATCTAAGCCGCAGGGATTGGGGGATTCGATCGATCTGGGCCGCAGGGGTTTGGGGGATTCGATCGATCTGGGCCGCAGGGGTTTGGGGGATTCGATCGATCTGGGCCGCAGGGTCGGGGATAAGATGGATCTGGGCCACATGGTTTTGGGGGGGTTCGGCTTCGACCTGGGGCACATTGTATTTGGATGCAGGTAGAGATCGATCTCGGACGCATGGGATTTGATGCTGAGCATTTTGGGGATTTTTTTGAACACAGTATTTTGGGGATTTTTTTAACACAGCATTTTGGGGATTTAATGGTGGAGCTCGATAAGCATTTAGGTATTTAATGGTGGAGCTCGATAAGCGTTTAGGGTTTAATGGATCGATCGATAGTTGGGCAAATTTGGGGATTCAATGCATGCTCAGCTTTGATTCGACAATGGATCATCATAAGCTAAAAAAAACCTGTGATGAACCACACGTATCTGAAATCTTCAAATAACTGCTGTGAAGATGTCATCATGCCTGCCTTGACCAATACTTCTACATTAATTGTTTGCATTTTTATGTCTGCCACGTTTTACTTTATCATATATTAGGTGTCAATCATTGGATGTGTGAAAACATATTATGTATATATTATAAAATCTCTTTTCTCAAAAAAAATATTATAAAATCTCACTTGGGGTAGAAAAATAGAAAAAACAAATCTGGACCACTAGATGGGAGACTGATGGCCCACATTTAGGTGGAGGGATCTCAGACCAATTAATGTACTCCCTCCGTTCCAAATTACTTGTTACACGTATGGATGTATCTAGATGTATTTTAATTCTAGATACATTCATTTCTGCGAC
>NW_021215704.1:0-1680 GCF_002162155.2 Triticum dicoccoides | reverse complement strand
GATCCGAGTTTGGCTTTGGGTTTAGGTCAAGTGTGGATGTGGGAAAGTAGTTGAGGGTTTTGGAGCATATCACTAAGCACATGAAGCAAGAGGCTCATTAAGCAACACCTCATCCCTCCTTGATAGTATTGGCTTTTCCTAAAGACTCAATGTGATCTTGGATCACTAAAATATAAAATGAAGAGTCTTGAGCTTTTGAGCTTGAGCCAATCCTTTGTCCTTAGCATTTTGAGGGATCCACTTTCATCATCCATGCCATCCCAATCATTGAGCTTTCCTGAAATAATCATCTTGGAATAGCATTAGCTCAATGAGCTATATGTTGTTATAAATTACCAAAACCACCTAGGGATAGTTGCACTTTCAATCTCCCCCTTTTTGGTAATTGATGACAACATATAGATCAAAGCTTCGATAAATGATAATAAGATTTTAGAACATCGTCGCTTTGAGAAGTATGTGAAAAGCAAGAGCTCCCCCTAAATTTGTGCATATTTTAAAATTTGCTTTGGACTGCAAATGCACAAAGAGTTAGAATCATAGGTTACTCTTCCATGTCACATACATCTTGGTGGAGCGCTCAAAATGATAAGAATTGAATACATGCACTCATCACCAAGAAAAGTGAATGATCACATAAGATAGATAGGATAATATCAAGCATGCATAAGTGTAGCTTATGATCAAACACATGATCATCAATGTCTCACAAGCATATCATAGTATCTCAACCAAAAGCAAACAAAGTTTGAAAAACCACCAAATAAAGCAAGAGAGAATAAAGGCAACACACTCTCTCTCTCTCTCTCTAAGCCTATGATCTATACATTTTTCTCCCCCTTTGGCAACAAGTTACCAAAAAGTTTCTAGAAAATGCATAGTGCTAGATCGACTCTCAGGCTTGATCTTCTGGTGGTGGTGGAGTCTAGATCACTCCAAGGACGAAGGCTTCTATAGAAGTGGTTGGAGCTGGAGCTGAGGTGAATGCTGGAGCTGGTTGAGTTGGTGCTGTAGCTGGGGCTGAGGTGGTGGCTCTGGTGTTAGGAACTGGCACTGCAGTTGACCTCTGAGCTCGTGGCACTCGAGCAAATGCATCAGTTGTAGTCTTCCCTTTCCTCTCCTGCATGTCATCTTGAAGTTGCTCCACTGCAGACTGAATCTCTGTTACTTTTACATCCAAGTCATAGAACTTTTGTTCCACGATTCTCTCTAAGCTCTCCTGATTCTGAGTGAGGGTGGCCAGTCCTTTCTCAATCCTCAGCGTAGATGCAATCAAGTAACTAAGCTGCTCCTGCTTGGTTTTCAAGAAATACTCAGATGCCTCCTCTTGAGTTGGCATCTTGGCAGCTTTCTCCTTCCTTGCCTTCTCCTTCTTTGCTTGAGCTTGAGCTGATGATGGTTCATTCTCATTCATCACAACTTGATTGTCCTCGAAATCTAGATGAATAGGCAAGTGTTCCTTGTCCAACAAGTATGTGTCTGTGCCCATCTTTGAGTTAATCAACACTTGGATCTGAGGGGCATAACCACAGCTCCTCTTCTGATCTGCTGCAGTCCTCTTGATAGTCTCTACTATGAGGCTCATGACCTTGAATTTCTGAGGCACATCAAATATATGTAGCAAGTTAATGGCATGACCTCTGATCATTCTGTGATCTCTAGACTTGGGCAAGAGTGTGT
>NW_021215703.1:0-1009 GCF_002162155.2 Triticum dicoccoides | reverse complement strand
TGTGATAGAAGGTGTACCCAACAGTTTCCTTTGGGTATCCTATGAAAACACATTTTTCCGATTTGGGTTCGAGCTTATCAGGTTGAAGCTTTTTCACATAAGCATCGCAGCCCCAAACTTTAAGAAACGACAACTTTGGTTTCTTGCCAAACCACAGTTCATAAGGCGTCGTCTCAACGGATTTTGATGGTGCCCTATTTAACGTGAATGCGGCCGTCTCTAAAGCATATCCCCAAAATGATAGCGGTAAATCAGTAAGAGACATCATAGATCGCACCATATCTAGTAAAGTACGATTACGACGTTCGGACACACCATTACGCTGTGGTGTTCCGGGTGGCGTGAGTTGCAAAACTATTCCACAGTTTTTCAAATGTACACCAAACTCGTAACTCAAATATTCTCCTCCACGATCAGATCGTAGAAACTTTATTTTCTTGTTATGATGATTTTCAACTTCACTCTGAAATTCTTTGAACTTTTCAAATGTTTCAGACTTATGTTTCATTAAGTAAATATACCCATATCTGCTTAAATCATCTGTGAAGGTGAGAAGATAACGATATCCGCCACGAGCCTCAATATTCATCGGGCCACATACATCGGTATGTATGATTTCCAACAAATCTGTTGCTCTCTCCATAGTACCGGAGAACGGTGTTTTAGTCATCTTGCCCAAGAGGCACGGTTCGCAAGTACCAAGTGATTCATAATCAAGTGGTTCCAAAAGTCCATCGGTATGGAGTTTCTTCATGCGCTTTATACCGATATGACCTAAACGACAGTGCCACAAATAAGTTGCACTTTCATTATCAACTCTGCATCTTTTGGCTTCAACATTATGAATATGTGTATTACTACTATCGAGATTCAATAAAAATAGACCACTTTTCAAGGGTGCATGACCATAAAAGATATTACTCATATAAATAGAACAACCATTATTCTCTGATTTAAATGAATAACCGTCTCGCATTAAACAAGATCCAGATATAATGTTCATGCTCAA
>NW_021215702.1:0-2647 GCF_002162155.2 Triticum dicoccoides | reverse complement strand
TGCGTACGCGTAGATGGGGTGTCGGTGTGGGACGTTTTTTTTTTCCTTGATTGCACTACCGAACCGCACGGGGCGCGACGTACGACGCGGGCGTACGGGGCGCGACGTACACGGGCGGCCGGCCCTACGACGGACAGCGGGTACACTAATACATAATTTAGTATGGACAATACTACCCCTTCTACGCTTATTGTGGGGGGGTGGGGTGGGGAGGGGGGTTGTACGGAAGTCCTTCTCTTCATAAATCTGTAGTGACTAGCTAGCAGCTCAAATTTCCATTCCATTGCTTTGTTGATACACCACGCCTCACCTTGCAATAACGAGTAATGCTCTATATCCACGGGCATGTCACGGGTACTTGAGTAGATTATCGCATTCTGAGTTCATGACACTGAAGTGGCATTGCCAGTGCCAGGGCATCAACCAGACACGCTCTAATTCTCTCCGTTTGGTTTCGGATACATACAAACCAAGTGACTAACTTGCTTTGCTTTGGCACCTCCCATCCTTCAAATATCGTGGCTACATCTTTCCCGCCGATGAGCGTCTGTTGTTTGCCTATTACCTGCCTGAAATGTATGATTTGTGATTGATGATGATGCAGGTGCTCACTAAGATCGTTGAGGACCTGTTCCAAGGCCACCCCATCAGCGAAAGGAAGCTCAAGGAGCTGCTAGGGCACACCCCATCGCAGGTCTTCGCCGGCGCGTTCCTAGGCATCCTGGTGGCCTGGTTCTGCTGCCAGGGCTGTATCAGTGCCATCTGATGCTGCCGTTGTAGCATGCCTGACTGCTTCAGAAATGGAGTCATTTTGTACCATCATTGGGGGGAAACATTGGTATTTTCTTTTCTTGGCGTAATGTTGGTTGTACATAATTGCATGGATGGTATCACAAACTTCTCAATTCATAGTTGAGACTTTGGTCTGATTTGAGATTTATATGGTTTTGGTAGTCCTGCCTGCTTCATGGCCGGTGTCCTCTGGATGACTAAACAACAAGAATCAAAGCTAGTACTTCCTCCGTTCGGAATTACTTGTCACAAAAATGGATGTATCTACAACTAAAATACATCTAGATACATTCATTTCTTGGACGAGTAATTCCGAACGGAGGGAGTAGTACATAGAGAAGTGAGTTTTGGTGCGCTCGTACACCATCCTTTTGAGGTGTTTTCCCCCGGAAAATGGGGATATTTGCCACATCAAATCTCCGATCTGACCTTTGCCTTTTGTATCAGAAATGCTTTCTACTTGGATCCCGTTTTGTTAACTTACTACTGCATATAGGCACTTTTCCTAGCCGATCGTTGCATGCTGGCCACTGCTAGCCTGGGAACTTAAAGAGGCAGAGGAGACTCAACCACCCAAAGCCTCTCGGGGTTGACGTTCTTGTGGTTTGTCGTCGAAATTCTTCAGTGATGTTGTGCATCGCACCAAAAAAAGGCCAAAATTATGTGTCAGCATTTCATAAGTTTGATGGGCAATGGTGCAACTAGCTAGAACCTTGGTTTTAAATGGGACTTCGTGCAGCTGTCGCGAGCTAATCTCATGCACATGCACCTGGACGAGCCTTTCATGTTGGATGAGTAGAAATTTGCAGTTTCTGAACTGCACGTTGAGAAAGAAAAACAAATGGTTTCGTTGGTGCTTCTATAAACATTGACAGGATTTAATCAAAGATGAGCCGTTCACGGCGAAGATTCAGTGGCATAACCCAAGGGGAATCCCTCACACTTGTTGAATACGGCAAACAGTGTTTTTACCCAAGAAAGTGAAACCATTTCGTACTTCAAAGCCCTTTGATTGCATGACAACGGCATGGAAGGACATTTCTAATGTCACATGGGCAAATTTGAGCAGGCTTGGGAATTTGGGTAAATCCGAGTTGTAGGTTCGAGTTAAGGGCTAAAATGTAATTGTCCCTATTTTATATTATTGTATTTCTTCAATTCATTGTTCATATTTTCACTTCTTTCAGTGGTGCTCATTTGAGTAGGGAGCGTATTCATCGAATGTATTGCTATGATACCGAGCTCATGTGAGCTCAGGTGAACAATAAAATCAATTTTTTTTAAAACAACCGATTGTGTGTGTGTGAAACTTTGACAAATGTTTTCATAGCTTGTAAAATTTCATCACCAGATCATATTCGTGTTAAAAGTTAAAAGGAAACAAAATCAGTGCTCCAAAATGCATTTGAAAATAAAATTTTGGAGCATCAAATTGTTTTTGCCACATTTTACACGAATGTGATCTGGTGATAAAATTTTGCAAGCGGTCAGAACATTTATCAAAGTTTCACACAAAAAATAACAATTTTTGAATTTATTTTAAATTTTTATTTTACTGTTCACCCGAGCACACATGAGCTCGGGATCATAACAGTCGCGTCCTCTACACGATACACTAGTGCCCCCTTCCTTTTTAAAAACACCCTTTGTAGACATGCATTTTCACATAGTCCACACCTGCCAAACAGTTTGTTCGGCGCACTTATAAATTCGTTATGTCACAAATATCAATGTTACTTTTAGAAAGTTCCAAAAATCCACCAAACAGAATAGTTTTGTTGTGAGTATTAACCCCAACAATCGAACCAAACGGACGCCCATCATCTATTTGTATGTATGTGGTGTCTAATCATAT
>NW_021215701.1:0-1072 GCF_002162155.2 Triticum dicoccoides | reverse complement strand
ATTAACTTCCTCTCTAGTCGGTGCAGGCACCTCAGGAACATTTTCTTGAGTTGCGCCATTTTCCGGTTCAAGAGGTAATACTTCATCAAGCTCTACTTTCCTCCCACTTACTTCTTTCGAGAGAAACTCTTTCTCCAGAAAGGACCCATTCTTGGCAACAAAGATCTTGCCTTCGGATCTGAGGTAGAAGATATACCCAACAGTTTCTTTAGGGTATCCTATGAAGACGCATTTTTCCGATTTGGGTTCGAGCTTTTCAGGTTGAAGTTTCCTGACATAAGCATCGCATCCCCAAACTTTTAGAAATGACAGCTTAGGTTTCTTCCCAAACCATAATTCATACGGTGTCGTCTCAACGGATTTCGACGGGGCCCTATTTAAAGTGAATGCGGCAGTCTCTAAAGCATAGCCCCAAAAAGATAGTTGTAAGTCGGCAAGAGACATCATAGATCGCACCATATCTAATAGAGTGCAATTACGACGTTCGGACACACCATTACGCTGAGGTGTTCCAGGCGGCGTGAGTTGTGAAACTATTCCACATTTTCTTAAGTGTGTACCAAACTCGTGACTCAAGTATTCTCCTCCACGATCTGATCATAGAAACTTGATTTTCCTGTCACGTTGATTCTCAACTTCACTCTGAAATTCCTTGAACTTTTCAAAGGTCTCAGACTTGTGTTTCATTAAGTAGACATACCCATATCTACTCAAGTCATCAGTGAGGGTGAGAACATAACGATAGCCACCGCGAGCCTCAACACTCATTGGACCGCACACATCGGTATGTATGATTTCCAATAAGTTGGTTGCTCTCTCCATTGTTCCTGAGAATGGAGTCTTGGTCATTTTTCCCATGAGGCATGGTTCGCACGTGTCAAATGATTCGTAATCAAGAGACTCTAAAAGTCCATCAGCATGGAGCTTCTTCATGCGTTTGACACCTATGTGACCGAGGCGGCAGTGCCACAAGTATGTGGGACTATCACTATCAATCTTACATCTTTTGGTACTTACACTATGAATATGTGTAGCATTACGCTCGAGATTCATAAAGAATAAACCATTCACC
>NW_021215700.1:0-1569 GCF_002162155.2 Triticum dicoccoides | reverse complement strand
CACAGTGCTGGACCAGCACAGGAGCTGGGCCGGCTCTGGTGGGCTGCACGGGTGAGGCCAGGTAACTTCCTTCTCTCTCTCTCTTTTATTTCTATTTCAGTTCTGTTTTCTATTTTGCAGGTTTGTTTTGAATTTGGTTTTGAAACCAATTCAATTTATTTTACTTCTGACAATATTTTTAGGAGCTAAAAGAATTAAAACAATGCTCCACAAAAATATTTCAGAATTATTGGACCTATATTTATTTAACAGTAGATATAAGTCCAATTCAAATAGCTATTGATTTAATTCAAATACCCAAAATAAATGTTTCTGAGATACCGAAAATATTGGTTTGGATTTTACCTGTTGCCAATATTTCCAGAGGATAACAAGAACATTTTCTTGGACTTATTTGAAGCAATTTTTATCTTGATCCTTTTTTTAAAGGATTCTGAGGCTTTGAAAATTCCTCAATTCAATTTTCATTTGAATTTAAACATGATGCAGCAACCAAGCTAGTCCAAGGCCAGGGTAAAGCTAGGGATGTGACAACTCACCCCCACTAAACAAGAATCTCGTCTCGAGATTCAAGCGTAGGGTAGGATGATGGGGAAACGCAAACTAGTATAATCTTCACGATCCAGGTTGCGCTTCGAATGAACGTTGATTCGATCACCATCATTGTCTCGAAGTCTTGCTCTGAGAAATCCTGCCAACATGACATGGAGAGAAGAAGGAGACTCTAGAAGGGTCGATCTTCTCGAAGATCGAACAACTCAGGATTAACTCACGGAATGAGACATAGCAACCTCTCTCAAGCTGAGACACTAAACATACATCCATGGGAATGGAGTGAAGCAGATGACGAAGGTTCACTAGGTAGACAATAATTCCACACTTAAGAAGGTGGTAAACGATTGCCAACGTAGCGAGGAGTTGAGTTGCCATGATACCATAACGATGCACCTTAGGGAAGGTGACTCGTAGAGATATCCCTTTAAGTGGCAAAAAGAATTACTTTTGATTCAGAGATCATTGAAACTCTTTAAACCAGCCTAAGACAATTCTCGAGCGATCGTTTGGAGGGGGTCGGTAGAATGGCAAACTCAAACTTGGATGATGTGGATTACCTTGTTGAAGACAACGTAATGGATGAATTTGCTTATCACCGGAAATGGAAGAGATCCATGGTAGAATGGCACATTGGCGGTGCAAGCTGGGAACAAAATGCAAATGATGGGAATGATTCTGGTAACTGGGGAAGAACCCAACAATAGAGAGTGAATTCACTGTTTGAGAAGGTCATAGCATTGCCGAGGGAACTGAGAGCATCCCAGTTAGTGCCGATGATAACACGTAGCGCTTGTGCGTGCTCTCAAGAACTTGAGCATTTCCATATTCATCAAGGTTTTACCAACATCCGTGTCAAGGATCCTGGCAACACAACTTGCTACCATGATGAATGATGATGGATGATGCAGATGCAAAGGAAGATAACACTTCTCAGATTTCATCTTAGCGAGGCCAAGGGAATAGAATCTGGATGATCGACCGAGAGACATTTAGCACTCCGCTTCTAATGTTCCC
>NW_021215699.1:17288-30126 GCF_002162155.2 Triticum dicoccoides | reverse complement strand
TGGACTTTGGTGGAGTTGCCCGATGATCGGCAAGCCTTATTGTATAAATGGATCTTCAAGAGGAAGACGGACGTTGATAGTAGCTTTACTATATACAAAGCTGGAATTGTCGCAAAAGGTTTTCGACAAGTTCAAGGTGTTGACTACGATGAGAGTTTCTCACTCGTATCTATGCTTAAGTCTGTCCGAATCATGTTAGCAATTGCCACATTTTATGAATTTGGCAAATGGATAAACAAAGCTGCATTCCTTAATGGATTTATTAAAGAAGAGTTGTATATGATGCAACCAGAAGGTTTTGTCGATCCTAAAGGTGTTAACAAAATGTGCAAGCTCCAGCGATCCATCTATGGACTGGTGCAAGCATCTCGGAGTTGGAATATATGCTTTGACAAGTTGATCAAAGCATATAGTTTTATACAGACTTGCGGTGAAGCCTGTATTTACAATAAAGTGAGTGGGAGCACTACAACGTTTCTGATA
Organism: Triticum dicoccoides; assembly: GCF_002162155.2. Classification (NCBI taxonomy): domain Eukaryota; kingdom Viridiplantae; phylum Streptophyta; class Magnoliopsida; order Poales; family Poaceae; genus Triticum; species Triticum dicoccoides. The sequence continues at coordinate 29,643 of NW_021215699.1, read as the reverse complement.
AGTATATGTGAATGACATATTGTTGATCGGAAATAATGTAGAATTATTCTGCAAAGCATAAAGGAGTGTTTGAAAGGAGTTTTTCAAAGAAAGACCTCGGTGAAGCTGCTTACATATTGAGCATCAAGATCTATAGAGATAGATCAAGACGCTTGATAAGTTTTTTCAATGAGTACATACCTTGACAAGATTTTGAAGTAGTTCAAAATGGAACAGTCAAAGAAAGAGTTCTTGCCTGTGTTACAAGGTGTGAAATTGAGTAAGACTCAAAACCCGACCACGGCAGAAGATAGAAAGAGAATGAAAGTCATTCCCTATGCCTTGGCCATAGGTTCTATAAAGTATGCCATGCTGTGTACCAGATCTATTGTATACCCTGCACTGAGTTTGTCAAGGGAGTACAATAATGATCTAGAGTAGATCACTGGACAACGGTCAAAATTATCCTTAGTGGAATAAGGATATGTTTCTCGATTATGGAAGTGACAAAAGGTTCGTCGTAAAGGGTTACGTCGATGCAAGTTTTGACACCGATCTGGATGACTCTAAGTCTCGATCTAGATACATATTGAAAGTGGGAGAAATTAGCTAGAGTAGCTCCGTGCAGAGCATTGTAGACATAGAAAATTGTAAAATACATAACGGATCTGAATGTGAAAGACCCGTTGACTAAGATTCTCTCACAAGGAAAACATGATCACACCTTAGTACTCTTCGGGTGTTAATCACATACCGATGTGAACTAGATTACTGAATCTAGTAAACCCTTTGGGTGTTGATCACATGGCGATGTGAACTATGGGTGTTAATCACATGATGATGTGAACTATCGATGTTAATCACATAGTGATGTGATCTAGATTATTGACTCTAGTGCAAGTGGGAGACTGAAGGAAATATGCCCTAGAGGCAATAATAAAGTTATTATTTATTTCCTTATATCATGATAAATGTTTATTATTCATGCTAGAATTGTATTAACCGGAAACATAATACATGTGTGAATATATAGACAAACAGAGTGTCACTAGTATGCCTCTACTTGACTAGCTTGTTAATCAAAGATGGTTATGTTTCCTAGCCATAGACATGAGTTGTCATTTGATTAACGGGATCACATCATTAGGAGAATAATGTGATTGACATGACCCATTCAGTTAGCTTAGCACCCGATCGTTTAGTATGTTGCTATTGCTTTCTTCATGACTTATACATGTTCCTATGACTATGAGATTATGCAACTCCCGTTTACCGGAGGAACACTTTGTGTGCTACCAAACGTCACAACGTAACTGGGTGATTATAAAGGTGCTCTACAGGTGTCTCCGAAGGTACTTGTTGGGTTGGCGTATTTCGAGATTAGGATTTGTCACTCCGAATGTCGGAGAGGTATCTCTGGGCCCTCTCGATAATGCACATCACATAAGCCTTGCAAGCAATGCAACTAATGAGTTAGTTGCGAGATGATGTATTATGGAACGAGTAAAGAGACTTGCCGGTAACAAGATTGAACTAGGTATTGGATACCGACGATCGAATCTCGGGCAAGTAACATACCGATGACAAAGGGAACAACGTATGTTGTTATGCGGTCTGACCGATAAAGATCTTCGTAGAATATGTAGGAACCAATATGGGCATCCAGGTCCCGCTATTGGTTATTGACCGGAGACGTGTCTCGGTCATGTCTACATTATTCTCGAACCGTAGGGTCCGCACGCTTAAGGTTTCGATGACAGTTTTATTATGAGTTTATGAATTTTGATGTACCGAAGGAGTTCAGAGTCCCGGATGAGATCGGGGACATGACGAGGAGTCTCGAAATGGTCGAGACGTAAAGATCGATATATTGGACGACTATATTCGAACATCGGAAAGGTTCCGAGTGATTCGGGTATTTTCGGGGGTATCGGAGAGTTACGGGAATTCGCCGGGGAGAAGTATTGGGCCTTATTGGGCCATAGGGGAAAGAGAGAGGGGCTGCCTAGGGCAGGCCGCGCGCCCCCCCATGGCCTAGTCCGATTTGGACTAGGGGGAGGGGCCGCACCCCCTCCTTCCTTCCCTTCCCTCTCCCCCTTCCTTGTCTCCTATTCCAAATACTTGGAAGGATTCCTAGTTGGACTAGGAAAGGGGGAATCCTACTCTCGGTGGGAGTAGGACTCCCCTAGGGTGCGCCATAGAGAGGGCCGGCCCTCCCCTCCTCCACTCCTTTATATACGGGGGCAGGGGGCACCCCATGACACACAAGTTGATCTACGGATCGTTCCTTAGCCGTGTGCGGTGCCCCCTTCCACCATATTCCACCTCGGTCATATCGTCGCGGAGTTTAGGCGAAGCCCTGCGCCGGTAGAACATCATCATCGTCACCACGCCGTCGTGCTGACGGAACTCATCTCCGGAGCTCGGCTGGATCGGAGGCCGGAGATCGTCATCGAGCTGAACGTGTGCTGAACTCGGAGGCTCCGTATGTTCGGTGCTTGGATCGGTCGGATCGTGAAGACGTACGACTACATCAACCGTGTTGTGCTAACGCTTCCGCTTACGGTCTACGAGGGTACGTGGACGAACACTCTCCCCTCTCATTGCTATGCCATCACCATGATCTTGCGTGTGCGTAGGAATTTTTTTGAAATTACTACGTTCCCCAACACTCTCCACCGCCCCGTCTCCGTAGCGGCGCCCGCCGTCTCCCCGAACGCTAGGTTCGCCGCAGCGGGGGACCACCACCTCGTCGGCCTCACCAGGACGCAAGGTATTATTTCAGGAAATTGAACTTATGCACTATAGAACAGAATGAACTTGCTCATTATGCCAGATTTTGTAAACCTCTTAATTGAACTATTCCTCATACTTACTGCAGAGAGGTGAAGCTAAACTTCTAACAGAAGATTGGGAAGGTGCGATTGAGGACCTAAAAGAGGCTGCCCAGAAATCCCCACAGGTGAATTTTATGCTATTTTGCTTTGCTGTCCAGAGTATATCATATCACAGCTGAGCTCATTTGTGAACATTTTTTTTGGGGTTCCAATTGAAGGAGCATAAGCTCCCAGTCTGTCAGATACATGTAGAAGAGCAGCAGCAGCAACAACAACAACACAACCCTATTTGGATACTCAACTTAGCTTGGAGGTTAGAGTTGGTTTCTAGCTCATGAATAACCCTGAACTAACTCCATCCAAAGAGGTGTTTGGATGACAGGATTAGATACTTAGATTGACAATAAATGCACGAGGAGAACTAGCTCCAATTAGCACCTCTTGGGTTGGATAGTTTTTTTGGGTGGGTTATAGATGCAACTAGATCAAACTAGACCTCATGTTTAGATATACTTTAGGGCTATTTGAGCCCGAACTAGCTCAAACTAACTCTAACCCATGGATACAGTAGCAGTTAATCAACCGATAATTTGCAAGAATGCAATAAACTCCTTCCGGCCCATAATATAAGATGTTAGTTCATCTAATATGTGAGTATATTGGATGTTATAAGATATTATATAAGAGTGTTGTACTACATCATTGTGCAATTGGTGTTTATCTTCTAATATTAACTTGGTGCTTTTAGGTACATATGTCATTGGTAAAGATCCGAGCATCGATCGTTTCTGCGTATGGGGAAATGAGATATAGATGAACCAGCATCAAGTGAGGAAGTTGATAAAGATTGTTAGTAAAATGGGTCAAAAGATGGCAATTAAACTATTTGTTTACACTTTATCCAATACAACAGCGAACTGCAGGATGGTAAGTAAGAACTCTGCAGCCTTCTTTTTACTGCCCATAATGAGTTGTGTTAGATGACAATGTCTGAATATTTTTTCCTTTGTAGTGGTTCCCAAAGCAGTTTACTAAAGATTACCTCTCAAACTACATGATTGGTGGGCATGCAAAGGTTAAAGTATTTCTAACAGAACACGATGATTTTCTAGATGTTTCCATGAAGACTGTGAAGGGTGGGCGGTTGGCCATCACAAGGGGTTGGACTAGAGCCGTGCGTGCCTTCTGCATGGAAGAGGGCACAATATGGGCATTCCGCTTCACCTTGTTCAACAACAATAATGTATTTCGCCTCTTTCTTTACCGTCTTTAATAATACAAGTATACAACTATGGTTCATCATTCTTTATTTGGTTCTTATGTAATTCTTGATGTGTACCTATGAATCGAATAATTCATTGGTTGTCTGAACCTGATGGATATTAATAAAGCTATAGCACACATTCAATTTGAATTTGAATTTGAATTTGAATTTCAATTTGATATAGCAGCAATTAAATTATGGTGAAATTATGCTCTTCAGGTTGTTACGGCACACACGGTTGGTAAAATACAAACGTTTGCGATATACACCATAATCCGAGACGGTTCACAGAGAGGAAACGTGTGCAAGCATCCACACAATTGCCTTTTGCAAAGCGTGTGCGATGTCAGACAATATCACAAACGGTGTTGGCAAACTAACTGTTTGGGATAGTTGCCTTATCGCACACGATTCGCAACCATGAACTGTTTCTGATGAAGTATGCATCATAAACGTTGCACCACAGAATAGCGTGTGCGATAGTTGCCTTATCCACTAGTAGAAAACAAGGCTTTCGTTCGGGCCAGATAAGCCCATTAGTCCCAGTTCAGTCACGAACCGGGACCCATGGGGGCATTGGCCCCGGTTCGTGAGGCCAGGGGGTGATACGTCTCCAATGTATCTATAATTTTTGATTGTTCCATGCTATTATATTATCTGTTTTGGATGTTTAATGGGCTTTACTATACACTTTTATATTATTTTTGGTACTAATCTATTAATCGGAGGCCCAGTCCAAATTGTTGTTTTTTGCCTATTTCAGTGTTTCGCAGAAAAGGAATATCAAACGGAGTCCAAACGGAATGAAACCTTCAGGAGAGTTATTTTTGGAACAAATGCAATCCAGGAGACTTGGAGTAGACACCAGGGAAGCAACGAGGTGGCCACGAGGGTCCAGGGTGTGCCCCCCACCCTCATGGGCCCCTCGTGGCTCCCTTGACCAACTTCTTTCGCCTATATATATCCATATACCCCTAAAACATCCAGGGGCACCATAGATCGGGAGTTCCGCCGCCACAAGCCTTTGTAGCCACCAAAAACCAATCGAGACCCTGTTCCGGCACCCTGCCGGAGGGGGGATCCCTCACCAGTAGCCATCTTCATCATCCCGGAGCTCTCCATGACGAGGAGGGAGTAGTTCACCCTCAGGGCTGAGGGTATGTACCAGTAGCTATGTTTTTGATCTCTCTCTCTCTCTCTCTCTCTCTCTCTCTCTCTCGTGTTCTTGTGGTGATACGATCTTGATGTACCGCGAGCTTTGCTATTATAGTTGGATCTTATGATGTTTCTCCCCCTCTACTCTCTTGTAATGGATTGAGTTTTCCCTTTAAAGTTATCTTATTGGATTGAGTCTTTAAGGATTTGAGAACACTTGATGTATGTCTTGCATGTGCTTATCTGTGGTGACAATGGGATATTCATGTGATCTACTTGATGTACGTTTTGGTGATCAACTTGCGGGTTCAGTCACCTTGTGAACTTATGCATAGAGGTTGGCACACGTTTTCGTCTTGACTCTCCGGTAGAAACTTTGGGGCACTCTTTGAAGTACTTTGTGTTGGTTGAATAGATGAATCTGAGATCGTGTGATGCATATCATATAATCATGCCCACGGATACTTGAGGTGACATTGGAGTATCTAGGTGACATTAGGGTTTTGGTTGATTTGTGTCTTAAGGTGTTATTCTAGTACGAACTCTATGATAGATCAAAAGGAAAGAATAGCTTCATGTTATGTTACTACAGACTCTTGAATAGATCGATCAGAAAGGATAACTTTGAGGTGGTTTCGTACCCTACAATAATCTCTTCATTTGTTCTCCGCTATTAGTGACTTTGGAGTGACTCTTTGTTGCATGTTGAGGGATAGTTATATGATCCAATTATGTTATTATTGTTGAGAGAACTTGCACTAGTTACCTTGTTTCCTACCATTACAATACCGTTTACGCTCACTTTTATCATTAGTTACCTTGCTGTTTTTATATTTTCAGATTACAAATACTCATATCTATCATCCATATTGCGCTTGTATCACCATCTCTTCACCGAACTAGTCCACCTATACAATTTGCCATTGTATTGGGTGTGTTGGGGACACAAGAGACTCTTTGTTATTTGGTTGCAGGGTTGTTTGAGAGAGACCATCTTCATCATACGCGTCCCACGGATTGATAAACCTTAGGTCATCCACTTGAGGGAAATTTGCTACTGTCCTACAAACCTCTGCACTTGGAGGCCCAACAACGTCTACAAGAAGGAGGTTGTGTAGTAGACATCAAGCTCTTTTCTGGCGCTGTTGCCGGGGAGGTGAGTGCTTGAAGGTATATATTTAGATCTTGCAATCGAGTCTTTTAGTTTCTTGTTTTATCACTAGTTTAGATTATAAAATAAAACTACAAAAAAATGGAATTGAGGGTGCCTCATATGCTTCATCTTTTTAATGTCTTTCGTGAAAATGATGGGAAGGAAAATTGTGCTCAAGTACTAGAATAAGAATTACATAGAATGCTTGGCATAAAATATGTGAATGATGAGCATGATTGCAATGTTGTTAGTATGAATTCTATGAATATCCATGATGCTAATGATATGCAAAGCTAAAAGCTTGGGGATGCTATGTTTGACAAAGATGTTATTTTTTGTCCCCCAAGTTTTGATGAGCAAATTTATTATGATGGAAGCATGCCTCCTATTTATGATGATTATTGTGATGAAACGTATGCTATAAAGAATAAAGATAACAATGAAACTTGTCATCATGATTTTCAATTGGATTATGCTTCACATGATAGTTATTTTGTTGAGTTTACTCCCACTATTCCGAATGAAAAGAATTTTGCTTATGTGGAGAGTAGTAAATTTTCTATGCTTGTAGATCATGAAAATAATGCTTTATGTGCTGGTTACATGGTTGAATTCATTCATGATGCTACTAAAAATTATTATGAGAGAGGATCATATGCTTCTACGTATTGCAATAATACCAAGTTTCCTCTCTATGTGCTTAAAGTTTTAAAGTTATGCTTGTTTTGCCTTCCTATGCTAGTTGATTATTTTTCCCATAAGTTGTTTGCTCAAAAAATCCCTATGCATAGGAAGTGGGTTAGACTTAAATGTGCTATTCATATATCTTCATGATGCTCTCTTTATGTTTCAATTCTTATCCTTTAGGTGAGCATCATTGAAATCATCATGCCTAGCTAGGGCGTTAGACGATAACGCTTGTTGGGAGGCAACCCAATTTTACTTTTGTCCTTTGCTTTTGCTCCTGTTTAGTAATAAATAATTAATCTAGCCTCTGGTTAGATGTGGTTTTATGTTTTAATTAGTGTTTGTGCCAAGTAGAACTTTTGGGAAGACTTGGGTGAAGTCTTTGCGATCTTGCTGTAAAAAACAGAAACTTTAGCGCTCACAAGATTAGCTGCAATTTTTTACTGTAGAGTGATTTTAGGTTAATTCTTTTTGAAGATGATTAACAGACAAATTCCTCAGGTACACCAATTTATTTCAGAATTTTTGGAGTTACAGAAGTATACGTTTGATACAGATTACTACAGACTGTTCTGTTTTTGACAGATTCTGTTTTCTATGTGTTGTTTGCTTATTTTGATGAATCTATGAGTAGTATCAGTGGGTATGAACCATAGAGAAGTCGGAATACATCAGATATTACACCAATATGAATTTAGAATGAGTTCACAATAGTACCTAAGTGGTGATTTATTTTCTTATACTAACGGAGCTTATGCGTTTTCTGTTGAGTTTTGTGTTGTGAAGTTTTCAAGTTTTGGTAAAGATTTGATGGACTATGGAATAAGGAGTGGCAAGAGCCTAATCTTTGGGATGCCCAAGGCACCCCAAGGTAATATTCAAGGACAACTAAGAGCCTAAGCTTGGGGATGCCCCGGATGGCATCCCCTCTTTCGTCTTCGTTCATCGATAACTTTACTTGGATCTATATTTTTATTCACCACATGATATGTGTTTTGCTTGGAGCGTCATTTTATTTTGTTAGTATTTGCTTGCTGTTATTTATAATAATGTTTTGCATCTTTATTTTCAATAAAAATGTCAAGGATAGCCTTTACCATGCTTATTTTGCAAGTATACATGTTGCTGTTTCAAAACAGAAAGTTTACCGCTGTTGCAAAAATTCCATAGAAAAGTCAGAAAATGATAAAATGTTGAAACTTTTTGCATATCGAGATCTGATAAATCTTCTACACTGTGGTAAATTGTCATAATTTTTGGAGTTAGGGAATTATATATACTCTTGCATTCTTTACAGACTGTACTGTTTTGGCAGATTGCTGTAATGTTTGCATTGTTTGCATATGTTTGCTTGTTTAATGATTCTGTTTGAAGATGGGGGTATTAAATATGAAGAGACATTTAGTATGCAATTTTGAATAATAATTTTAGTGATTTGTTATAGTAGACAATGATAAGGTTTTTGCATTGGTTTATACTAACTTATCTCACGAGTTCTTATTGAGTTTGGTGTGGATGAAACTTTCGAGATTTAGGAAACCGAGATATAAAAGGAATTAAGGAGACACAAAAGCTCAAGCTTGGGGATGCCCAAGGCACCTCAAGATAATATCTCAAGAAGTCTCAAGCATCCAAGCTTGGGGATGCCCCGGTAGGCATCCCACCTTTCTTCTTCAACAATTATCGGTTAGTATCGGTTGAACCTAAGTTTTTTGCTACTTCACATGATGTGTGCTATCCTTGAAATGTCATTTTGTTTTGTTTTGCTTGCTGTTTGAATAAAATACCAAGATCTGAAATTTTTAAATGTTAGAGAGTCTTCACATAGTTGCATAATTATTCGACTACTCATTGATCTTCACTTATATCTTTTGGAGTATTTTGTCATTTGCTCTAGTGCTTCACTTATACTCCGTCAGTTCCAAAATAGATGACCCAACTTTGTACTAAAGTTAGTACAAAGTTGGGTCATCTATTTTGGAGCGGAGGGAGTATCTTTTTAGAGCACGGGTTATATTTTATAGAAATTGTTGATCTCTCATGCTTCACTTATATTATTTTGAGAGTCTTTTAGAACAACATGGTAATTTGCTTGGGTTATAAAATTAGTCCTAATATGATGGGCATCCAAGTTGGGTATGATAAAAACTATCATAGAGAGTGCATTGAACACTATGATCAATTTGATACTTTATAGTTGTTTTGAGATATAAAGGTGGTAATGTTAGAGTCAGGCTAGTTGGGTAATTATGAAATTGAGAAATACTTGTGTTAAAGTTGGCAAGTCTCGTAGCATGCACGTATGGTAAACGTTGTGTGACAAATTTGTTGCATGGGGTGTTCTTTGATTGCCTTCCTTATGAGTGGAGGTCGGGATCACGTGATGGTTAACTCCTACCAACCCTTCCCCTAGGAGCATGCGTAGTAGTACTTTGCTTCGAGGGCTAATAAACTTTTGCCATAAGTACATGAGTTCTTTATGACTAATGTGAGTCCATGGATTATACGCACTCTCACCCTTCCACCATTGCTAGCCTCTCTCTTGTGCCGTGCAACTTTCGCCAGTATCATACACCCACCATTTACCTTCCTCAAAACAGCCACCATACCTACCTATTATGACAGTTCCATAGCCATTCCGAGATATATTGCCATGCAACTTTCCACCGTTTCGTTTATTATGACATGCTCCATCATTGTCATATTGCTCTTGCATGATCATGTAGTTGACATCGTATTTGTGGCAAAGCCACCTTCATAATTCTTTCATACATGTCGCTCTTGATTCATTGCATATCCCGGTACACTGCCGGAGGCATTCACATAGAGTCATATTTTGTCCTAAGTATTGAGTTGTAATTCTTGAGTTGTAAATAAATAAAAGTGTGATGATCTTCATTATTAGAGCATTGTACCAAGTGAGGAAAGGATGATGGAGACTATGATTCCCCCACAAGTCAGGATGAGACTCCGGACTTTACAAAAAATAAAAGAGGCCAAAGAAGCCCAAATAAAAAAAGAGGCCAAAGAAGCCCAACAAAAAATGAGAGAAAAAGAGAGAAGGGACAATGTTACTATCTTTTTACCACACTTGTGCTTCAAATTAGCACCATGATCTTCATGATAGAGACTCTCCTATGTTGTCACCTTCATATGCTAGTGGGAATTTTTCATTATAGAACTTGGCTTGTATATTCCAATGATGGGCTTCCTCAAAATGCCCTAGGTCTTCGTGAGCAAGCAAGTTGGATGCACACCCACTTAGTTTCTTTTGTTGAGCTCTCATACATTTATAACTCTAGTGCATCTGTTGCATGGCAATCCCTACTCACTCACATTGATATCTATTAATGGGCATCTCCATAGCCCGTTGATTCGCCTAGTCAATGTGAGACTTTCTCCTTTTTGTCTTCTCCACACAACCTCCATCATCATATTTTATTCCACCCATAGTGCTATATCCATGGCTTACGCTCATGTATTGCGTGAGGGTTAAAAAAGCTGAAGTGCGTTAAAAAGTATGAACCAATTGCTTGGCTGAAACCGGGGTTGTGCATGATGGGAGTACTTTCTGTGACGAAAATGAAGCATGGCCTAACTATATGATTTTGTAGGGATAAGCTTTCTTTGGCTATGTTATTTTGATAAGACATGATTACTTTGTTAGTATGCTTGAAGTATTACTATTTGTATGTCAATATTAAATTTCATCTTGAATCTTTTGGATCTGAACATTCATGCCACAATAAAGAAAATTACATTAAGAAATATGCTAGGTAGCATTCCACATCAAAAATTCCGTTTTTATCATTTACCTACTCGAGGACGAGCAGGAATTAAGCTTGGGGATGCTTGATATGTCTCCAACCTATCTATAATTTTTGATAGTTCCATGCTATTATATTATTTGTTTTGGATGTTTAATGGGCTTTACTATACACTTTTATTTTATTTTTGGGACTGACCTATTAACCGGAGGCCCAGTCCAAATTGTTGTGTTTTGCCTATTTCAGTGTTTCGCAGAAAAGGAATATCAAACGGAGTCCAAACGGAATGAAACCTTCGGGGGACTTATTTTTGGAACAAACACAATCCAGGAGACTTGGAGTAGACGTCAGGGAAGCAACGAGGTGGCCACGAAGGTCCAGGGCGCGCCCCCAACCCTCGTGGGCCCCTCGTGGCTCCCCTGGCCGACTTCTTTCGCCTATATATATATATCCATATACCCCGAAAACATCCAATGGCACCATAGATCAGGAGTTCCGCCGCCGCAAGACTATGTAGCCACCAAAAACCAATTGGGACCCTGTTCCGGCACCCTGCCGGAGGGGGGATCCCTCACCGGTGGCCATCTTCATCATCCCAGCGCTCTCCATGACGAGGAGGGAGTAGTTCACCCTCGGGGCTGAGGGTATGTACCAGTAGCTATGTGTTTGTCTCTCTCTCTCTCTCTCATGTTCTTGAGGTGATACGATCTTGATGTACCGCGAGCTTTGCTATTATAGTTGGATCTTATGATGTTTCTCCCTGATACGTCTCCAATGTATCTACTTTTCCAAACACTTTTGCCCTTGTTTTGGACTCTAACTTGCATGATTTGAATGAAACTAACTCGGACTGACGCTGTTTTCAGCAGAACTACCATGATGTTTTTTATGTGTAGAAAAGAAAAGTTCTCGGAATGTCCTGGAAATCTACGGAGGCACTTTTTGGAATTAATAAGAATTTTTGGCGAAAGAATTAATGCCAGGGGGCCCAGGGCCTGTCCATGAGACAGGGGGCGCGCCACCCTGTAGGGCGCGGCCTCCTATCTCGTGGCCCCCCTGGACCTCCACCGACGTCAACTCCAACTCCATATATTCACGTTCAGGGAGAAAAAAATCAGAGAGAAAGTTTCATCGCGTTTTACGACACGAAGCCGCCGCCAAGCCCTAATCTCTCTTGGGAGGGCTGATCTGGAGTCCGTTCAGGGCTCCGGAGAGGGGGATTCGTCGCTGTCGTCATCATCAACCATCCTCCATCACCAATTTCATGATGCTCACCGCCGTGCGTGAGTAATTCCATCGTAGGCTTGCTGGACGGTGATGGGTTGGATGAGATTTACCATGTAATCAAGTTAGTTTTGTTAGGGTTTGATCCCTAGTATCCACTATGTTCTGAGATTGATGTTGCTATGACTTTGCTATGCTTAATGCTTGTCACTAGGGCCCGAGTGCCATGATTTCAGATCTGAACCTATTATGTTTTCATGAATATATGTGTGTTCTTGATACTATCTTG
>NW_021215699.1:9382-13054 GCF_002162155.2 Triticum dicoccoides | reverse complement strand
ATTGCTTGTGCTTTTGTTTCTTCTCTGCTGAACATGAAAGGCAAACCCTGATGATAAGTTTTGATGGTCTACCAGGGTTATTTCCCGGGCATTTCAGGGCGTCGTTCCCCCTTTGGCTCCCAATTATAAACAACGAGCTAGTGAAAATGCATTGTTCTAGAACACATTGTTGTGCATTGATGTATATATATATATATATATATATATATATATATATATATATATATATATATATATATATATATATATATATATATATATATATGTATGTATGTATGTATGTATGTATAGGGTCGCGCTATTCGTCATCCTGGGTGAGGAATAGTTATTCTTCACCCCCCTCTATTTTAACATGAATGCACCGTAATTTTATGTTTCGTAAATTTTATCTTATTTCAGACATAAAAAGAGACCGTAAAAAATATATAATGGCAGTAAAAAATAATTTATGGTACGCAAATTTCAAACGTAAAAACATAGTGTAAAATGTACATAAAATGTAATTTTTTTGGTCTTCTGACATTTTTTTATGCCAAATTTTATGCAGTGAATCAATATGACTGTAACTATTTGTATTTGAAACATAATTTATTTATGAAATGATCGTAAGATTACCTCGGGTGAAGAATATATATATATATATAGTGTTACTATTCATCACCCAGGGTCCAAAACACGTTATTCTTCACCCGAGGTAATCTTACGATCATTTCATAAATAAATTATGTTTCAAATATATATATATATATAGTGTTACTATTCATCACCCAGGGTCCAAAACACGTTATTCTTCACCCGAGTTAATCTTACGATCATTTCATAAATAAATTATGTTTCAAATACAAATAGTAATATATATATATATATATGTATATATATATATATATATATGTATATATATATATATATATATATAGTGTACTATTCATCACCCAGGGTCCAAAACACGTTATTCTTCACCCGAGGTAATCTTATCCAGGATCGTCGGCCTAGATATGGACTATCAACCTATTATTTCGGCCCTGGACGTTCGCACCGATCAAGCCTCCGTCGACAATCTCTTCTCTATGGTGAGCAAGTTCGACCAGCGTGTTGAACTTTGTCATGGCAGTGGTGCTGGCGGCTTCATGTCTTCAGCCAACCTGGCTGGACGCGGCCGTGGTGGTGGCGGCGGCTGCTCCAAGGGGCGACCGCGCAAGGACAACAGCAACAACGGTGGCACCTACCCTGGCCAGGGCAACGGACATCCTGGCCAAGGAGGTGGCGGCTACCGCGGCCCCAACAGTTATGGTGGTGGTGGCCAATCCGGCGGCTATGGGATGGGTCACCCTCACCAAGGAGGCGACAATTGCTACCGTGGCCGGAACGCAGGCTATGGTGGCGATCATGACAATGGCCATGGAGGCTACAACAACAACGGCTACAATGGAGGCTACAACAACAACTATCAAAATTGTGGTGGTGGTGATGTTGTTTGTCAAATCTGTAAGAAACCTAAACACATTGCAAAAGATTGCAAGTGGCGCTATGCAGAGGATAACTCCAGGAAGAAGAAGGTAGCAGCTGCCCTTGACACTTCCTACCGAGTTGACACAAACTGGTACACCGACACGGGTGCCACAGAACACATAACAGGTGAACTTGAGAAGATCACCATGCATGAGAGATATCATGGCCATGATCGAATCCATAACGCCGATGGGATAGGTATGGAGATAAGTCATGTTGGTCATTCAGTTATTAAAACCCCACATAAAGGCATTCATCTAAATAATGTTCTTCATGTTCCTATTACTTCAAAAAGTCTCCTTTCTGTTCATCGTATTGCTCTTGACAATCATGTATTTCTAGAGTTTCACCCATTCTTCTTTTTGATCAAGGATCAAGCCACGAGCAGAATAATTTATCGAGGTAGATGCATGGATGGACTCTACCCGTTGATTCCGAAGTTTAGGAGACTCAATAAACAAGTGCTCGGTGTCATCAAACTTTCCTTAGATAGATGCCATCATCGTTTAGGCCACCCTGCTTTTTCTATTGTTCATCAAGTTCTTAGTAAAAATAAGCTCCCGGCTGTTGGTGATTATAGTTTAGACACTATTTGTGATTCATGTCAGAGAGCTAAAAGTCATCAATTACCATATCCCGTTTCCACTAGTGTTTCTGTCAAACCTTTGGAACTCTTTTTTTTCTTGATGTATGGGGTCCTGCTCCCTCCTCCGTTGGGAGACATACCTATTATGTTAGTTTTATTGATGATTATAGCAAATATACTTGGATTTATCTTCTCAAGAAAAGATCTGATGTTTTTCAAGTCTTTTACAACTTTCAAGCTCTTGTTGAACGCCAATTGAATAGTAAGATTCTTGCTGTACAATATGATTGGGGTGGTGAGTATGAAAAATTAGACTCTTTTTTCCAACAAATAGGAATCTCCCATCATGTCTCCTCTCCACATGCCCATCAACAGAATGGTTCCGCAGAACGTAAGCATCGACATACTGTTGAAGTTGGCCTTGCTTTACTTGCTTCTGCATCTATGCCTCTCAAATTTTGGGATGAACCTTTTCTTACTGCCGTGCATCTCATCAATATTCTTCCTAGTTGTGTTATCAACAATGAAACTCCCACAGGACGTCTCTTGCATACTAAACTTGTCTACACATCTCTCCGTGTTTTTGGGTGTGCCTGTTGGCCAAATTTGCGTCCCTATAACAAACGCAAACTTATGTTTCGTTCTACTCAGTGTGTCTTTCTTGGCTATAGTGACAAATACAAAGGAGTTAAGTGTCTTGATGTGTCTAGTGGACGCGTTTATATCTCTCGTGGCATTGTTTTTTTTTCGAAAAGGGGGAACTCCCTGGCCTCTGCATCAGAACGATGCATACAACCACCTTTATAAATAAGCAAATAGGTTCAACAAGGTCCTACAGTCTGAAACAAAGTAATGGCAAGCTCACAAAGAGCCACAATTGCCAAAAGCAAAAAGCCAAGCGGCCACAACCGGCTTTGCGACGTTGTTTTTGATGAGACTCAATTCCCCTTCACCAAACTCCACCCAAATGCCGGAGCTCTCCTTCGCAAAGAAATTTTGTTACTACCTTCCAATCTCTCTGGTGTCCATTATGGGGGTGCTAATGACTGTAATGATTTATCTTTGACTAATCCTCCTAATCCCTTGGCCGAGTGTGATGATGCAGGTTCAAACAGAGGAGAAAGTGGTGTCAATTTTGTGCCAGATGTGCCAGATGGACGCGCCACGTGTTTATATAGGCATAGAGATTACAGAGTTAGTTGTCAGGTAGTTGCTAGATTGATCTCCAAGTAATGATCTATACGGAAGGTATGAGATCAATCTCGCAACAACCCTAACAACCGAGATTACAAACGTAATGCCAACCCTTATCTACTCGTACGTACGGTTTATACATGTACCGTACATACGTTTTAAATTATACACTTTAACAGGATGTAGGCCATACTCTTAGATTTGAGTGTTCTCTACTGTGTTACTACTTAAGTGGCTCATGCAATGAAGTGATGATGATATCTTCTAGGGGTCGCATGGAATTCATCGATCTGTTCCTCGTGTAGGTTGAGCATACCAAAAGCAGGCCTTTTGCATCAGGTGCTCTAACCCATTCTCAGGGAGTGTGCTTCCTCGGATCTCAG
>NW_021215699.1:7056-9372 GCF_002162155.2 Triticum dicoccoides | reverse complement strand
GAAATATATAATTTTGTGCAAATCAAAGAAGAGAGTCTCCCACAAGCTTGGAGGAGGCTTCTCCGGTTACTTAATGCTTTGCCTGATCATCCTCTTAAGAAAAATGAAATACTTGATATCTTTTATAATGGACTAACCAATGCTTCCAAGGACTACTTGGATAGTTGTGCTGGTTGTGTTTTCAGGGAAAGAACAGTTGACGAAGCTGAAATATTATTGAATAATATGTTGACTAATGAAAATAATTCTACTCTTCCTGAGCCAATTCCTGAAGTAATTCCTGAACCAATTGAGCCAACTCCTGAGCCTATTCCTAAACCCACTCCGAAGAAGATAGGTGTTTTATTTCTCAGTCCTGAAGATATGCAAGAGGCAAAGAAATCAATGAAAGAAAGAGGTATTAAAGCTGAAGATATTAAGAATTTACCCCCTATTGAAGAAATACATGGTCTTAATTTACCGCATGAAGAACCATATTGTCTTGATAACCCGACACAGGTAGTAATGGTAAATTCTCTCTATAGATATGATAAAGTTGAAATACCCTCTACTAAATTTCATAGCCCATGCTTAGATGAATTTGATGACTTTATGGCTAGACAAGAAAGTTTTAATGCTTATGTTGGTAGAGAGTTAAAGAATAATGCTTTCGAGATAGGACATGTAAGCGATAATCTGGCTAGAGTTAAAGATGAACTTCACCGCGTTAGCAAATATGCTTCTATGGTTGCTACTCAAGCTGAGCAAGTACTTAAAGCTCAAAATGATTTGCTTGAGGAATTAAAAAATAAAAATGACTTTGCTGTTAGAGTGGATACCAGAACTGGTAGAATGACTCAGGAACCTTTGTATCCTGAAGGCCATCCTAAGAGAATCGAGCAAGATTCTCAGAGAAATAATTTAGAGGCACCTAGTTCTTCTAAAAAGAAGCAAAAGAAAAATAATAGGACTTTGCATGCTTCTAGTGAACCTACTTTAGACAGACCTGAGAATCCCAATGATATTTCTATTTCTGATGCTGAAACTCAATCAGGTGATGAACATGAACCTAGTGATAATGTTAATGATAATGTTCATGTTGATGCTCAACCTAGCAAAAACAATGATGTAGAGATTGAACCTGCCGTTGATCTTGATAACCCACAATCCAAGAATCAATGTTATGATAAGAGAGATTTTGTTGCTAGGAAGCACGGTAAAGAAAGAGAACCATGGGTTCAGAAACCCATGCCCTTTCCTCCTAAACCATCCAAGTCAAAGGATGATGAGGATTTTGAGCGCTTTGCTGAAATGATTAGACCTATTTTCTTACGTATGCGCTTAACTGATATGCTGAAAGTAAATCCTTATGCTAAGTATATGAAGGATATCATCACAAATAAAAGAAAGATACCGGAAGCTGAAATTTCCACCATGCTTGCTAATTACACTTTTAAGGATGGAATGCCAAAGAAACTTGGAGATCCAGGTGTTCCAACTATACCATGCTCTATTAAAAGAAATTATGTTAGATCTGCTTTATGTGATCTTGGAGCCGATGTTAGTGTTATGCCTCTCTCTTTATATCGTAGACTTGAATTGAATAAGTTGACACCTACTGAAATATCTTTGCAAATGGCTGATAAATCAACTGCTATACCTGTCGGTATTTGTGAGGATGTGCCTGTTGTGGTTGCAAATGTCACTATCTTAACGGACTTTGTTATTCTTGATATTACCGAGGACGATAGTATGTCTATTATCCTTGGTAGACCTTTTCTTAATACTGCAGGGGCTGTTATTGATTGCAACAAAGGCAATGTCACTTTTCATGTTAATGGTAATGACCATATGGTACACTTTCCGAGGAAACAATCTCAAGTTCATAGTATCAATTGTATTGAAAAAGTTCCAACTATCATTTTTGGAGGTTTTGAATTTCCTCTTCCTACTGTCAAGAAAAAGTATGATATCCTTATTGTTGGGGATTTTCATATCCCCGTTGAGGTAACTTAGTATTATTCTTTTTTGTTAGTTCTGATAGAACCAGTACATTTTTGTGGCTAGTGCGAGAAGGACAGACAATTAGTTTTAACCTTCGCATCTGCTAAATGCAGTATACTGCGGCATGAATATCTGTAAGTTTTTTCTCTCATTGCTTGTGCTTTTGTTTCTTCTCTGCTGAACATGAAAGGCAAACCCTGATGATAAGTTTTGATGGTCTACCAGGGTTATTTCCCGGGCATTTCAGGGCGTCGTTCCCCCTTTGGCTCCCAATTATAAACAACGAGCTAGTGAAAATGCATTGTTCTAGAACACATTGTTGTGCATTGATGT
>NW_021215699.1:0-6377 GCF_002162155.2 Triticum dicoccoides | reverse complement strand
CATTTCATAAATAAATTATGTTTCAAATATATATATATATATAGTGTTACTATTCATCACCCAGGGTCCAAAACACGTTATTCTTCACCCGAGTTAATCTTACGATCATTTCATAAATAAATTATGTTTCAAATACAAATAGTAATATATATATATATATATGTATATATATATATATAGTGTACTATTCATCACCCAGGGTCCAAAACACGTTATTCTTCACCCGAGGTAATCTTATCCAGGATCGTCGGCCTAGATATGGACTATCAACCTATTATTTCGGCCCTGGACGTTCGCACCGATCAAGCATCCGTCGACAATCTCTTCTCTATGGTGAGCAAGTTCGACCAGCGTGTTGAACTTTGTCATGGCAGTGGTGCTGGCGGCTTCATGTCTTCAGCCAACCTGGCTGGACGCGGCCGTGGTGGTGGCGGCGGCTGCTCCAAGGGGCGACCGCGCAAGGACAACAGCAACAACGGTGGCACCTACCCTGGCCAGGGCAACGGACATCCTGGCCAAGGAGGTGGCGGCTACCGCGGCCCCAACAGTTATGGTGGTGGTGGCCAATCCGGCGGCTATGGGATGGGTCACCCTCACCAAGGAGGCGACAATTGCTACCGTGGCCGGAACGCAGGCTATGGTGGCGATCATGACAATGGCCATGGAGGCTACAACAACAACGGCTACAATGGAGGCTACAACAACAACTATCAAAATTGTGGTGGTGGTGATGTTGTTTGTCAAATCTGTAAGAAACCTAAACACATTGCAAAAGATTGCAAGTGGCGCTATGCAGAGGATAACTCCAGGAAGAAGAAGGTAGCAGCTGCCCTTGACACTTCCTACCGAGTTGACACAAACTGGTACACCGACACGGGTGCCACAGAACACATAACAGGTGAACTTGAGAAGATCACCATGCATGAGAGATATCATGGCCATGATCGAATCCATAACGCCGATGGGATAGGTATGGAGATAAGTCATGTTGGTCATTCAGTTATTAAAACCCCACATAAAGGCATTCATCTAAATAATGTTCTTCATGTTCCTATTACTTCAAAAAGTCTCCTTTCTGTTCATCGTATTGCTCTTGACAATCATGTATTTCTAGAGTTTCACCCATTCTTCTTTTTGATCAAGGATCAAGCCACGAGCAGAATAATTTATCGAGGTAGATGCATGGATGGACTCTACCCGTTGATTCCGAAGTTTAGGAGACTCAATAAACAAGTGCTCGGTGTCATCAAACTTTCCTTAGATAGATGCCATCATCGTTTAGGCCACCCTGCTTTTTCTATTGTTCATCAAGTTCTTAGTAAAAATAAGCTCCCGGCTGTTGGTGATTATAGTTTAGACACTATTTGTGATTCATGTCAGAGAGCTAAAAGTCATCAATTACCATATCCCGTTTCCACTAGTGTTTCTGTCAAACCTTTGGAACTCTTTTTTTTCTTGATGTATGGGGTCCTGCTCCCTCCTCCGTTGGGAGACATACCTATTATGTTAGTTTTATTGATGATTATAGCAAATATACTTGGATTTATCTTCTCAAGAAAAGATCTGATGTTTTTCAAGTCTTTTACAACTTTCAAGCTCTTGTTGAACGCCAATTGAATAGTAAGATTCTTGCTGTACAATATGATTGGGGTGGTGAGTATGAAAAATTAGACTCTTTTTTCCAACAAATAGGAATCTCCCATCATGTCTCCTCTCCACATGCCCATCAACAGAATGGTTCCGCAGAACGTAAGCATCGACATACTGTTGAAGTTGGCCTTGCTTTACTTGCTTCTGCATCTATGCCTCTCAAATTTTGGGATGAACCTTTTCTTACTGCCGTGCATCTCATCAATATTCTTCCTAGTTGTGTTATCAACAATGAAACTCCCACAGGACGTCTCTTGCATACTAAACTTGTCTACACATCTCTCCGTGTTTTTGGGTGTGCCTGTTGGCCAAATTTGCGTCCCTATAACAAACGCAAACTTATGTTTCGTTCTACTCAGTGTGTCTTTCTTGGCTATAGTGACAAATACAAAGGAGTTAAGTGTCTTGATGTGTCTAGTGGACGCGTTTATATCTCTCGTGGCATTGTTTTTTTTTCGAAAAGGGGGAACTCCCTGGCCTCTGCATCAGAACGATGCATACAACCACCTTTATAAATAAGCAAATAGGTTCAACAAGGTCCTACAGTCTGAAACAAAGTAATGGCAAGCTCACAAAGAGCCACAATTGCCAAAAGCAAAAAGCCAAGCGGCCACAACCGGCTTTGCGACGTTGTTTTTGATGAGACTCAATTCCCCTTCACCAAACTCCACCCAAATGCCGGAGCTCTCCTTCGCAAAGAAATTTTGTTACTACCTTCCAATCTCTCTGGTGTCCATTATGGGGGTGCTAATGACTGTAATGATTTATCTTTGACTAATCCTCCTAATCCCTTGGCCGAGTGTGATGATGCAGGTTCAAACAGAGGAGAAAGTGGTGTCAATTTTGTGCCAGATGTGCCAGATGGACGCGCCACGTGTTTATATAGGCATAGAGATTACAGAGTTAGTTGTCAGGTAGTTGCTAGATTGATCTCCAAGTAATGATCTATACGGAAGGTATGAGATCAATCTCGCAACAACCCTAACAACCGAGATTACAAACGTAATGCCAACCCTTATCTACTCGTACGTACGGTTTATACATGTACCGTACATACGTTTTAAATTATACACTTTAACAGGATGTAGGCCATACTCTTAGATTTGAGTGTTCTCTACTGTGTTACTACTTAAGTGGCTCATGCAATGAAGTGATGATGATATCTTCTAGGGGTCGCATGGAATTCATCGATCTGTTCCTCGTGTAGGTTGAGCATACCAAAAGCAGGCCTTTTGCATCAGGTGCTCTAACCCATTCTCAGGGAGTGTGCTTCCTCGGATCTCAGTTGCTGCTGGGATTGGGCATTCTTCTCCAACTAAACGACTTTAGGTAAATTGCTCTTCTTTGCTTGTGTGACTGGAATGCAGTTTGTCTGTTTTGGATGCTATCCCTCATTTCAAATAAACTGCAAAGATATGACAGCTTTTCAGATGTATTTTGCTTATGTCATTATTGTAATATCCACCTCTAATTTGTCTCATTTTCCATGTAGCCATGTTCTTGGGGCGTCATCTCTTCTTTTGGTCTTCTCTTATCCCTTGATGAAGAGGTTCACATCTTGGGTATGTTCTAAGCACATGCAAAGTTTTACTAGCATAATCTTTTGTCCTGAGAGTAATCACTTACATTACTTCCAATGCATCTGTAACAGCCTCAGGCATTTCTTGGCTTGACCTTCAACTGAGGAGCTCTGTTAGGATGGGCTGCTATCAAAGGGAGCCTAGATCCTGCTGTCATCCTCCCATTGTATAGTGCTGGTATATGTTGGACATTGGTGTACGATACCATATATGCACATCAGGTATTTTACTAGTGGTGTTCTTTCATATCTAAACTGAGCAAAAGCATTGCTTCTTATGGTCGTATCCATATACATTCCAGGACAAAGAAGATGACCTCAAAGTAGGAGTTAAGTCCACAGCATTAAGGTTTGGAGATTCGACCAAGCAATGGATCAGTGCCTTCGGTGCTGCATCGATTGGCAGCTTTGCACTCAGTGGCTACAATGCTGAACTTGGTCGGTGCTCGTTATAAGAATGTCATGCTCTATGAAAATTACATTGTTTTTAAATTATATATATTGACTGCTTACTTTAATCATGTGCGATAGCATGGCCGTACTACCCTCTTCTGACAGCCGCAGCTGCACAGTTGGCATGGCAGATTTCAACCGTCGACTTGTCTGACCGCTCAGACTGCAACAGGAAGTATGTTTCTTTACATCGAGATCATCGAGATTTAAAACAGATGGTGTGTTCATTGGTTTGTTAGACTGCTTATGAAGTGCT
Source organism: Triticum dicoccoides (assembly GCF_002162155.2). Lineage (NCBI taxonomy): Eukaryota > Viridiplantae > Streptophyta > Magnoliopsida > Poales > Poaceae > Triticum > Triticum dicoccoides. Next base: position 2,439 of record NW_021215699.1, on the reverse strand, counting down.
TAAACTCATTGTGTTTCATCTCTACTCCGCAGATTTGTGTCAAACAAGTGGTTTGGAGCTCTGGTATTCTGGGGAATTGTTTTTGGGCGACTCGCATCGTGATACATGCATCATTTTTGGTAGTTCTGATAGAACCCGTACATTTTTGTGGCTAGTGCGATAAGGACAGACAATTTGTTTTAACCTTCCCATCTGCTAAATGCACTATACTGCAGCATGAATATCTGTAAGTTTTTTCTTTCATTACTTGTGCTTTTGTTTCTTCTCTGCTGAACATGAAAGGCAAACCCTGATGATAAGTTCTGATGGTCTAGCAGGGTAATTTCCTGGGAGGTAATAGCACCCCAGATCCACAAACTTGCACATAATGTGATGTTTTAGTCCAAAACTTGCAAAATGTTACTGAGGACTCCCACAACTTGACACTCTATGTGATGTTTTGGTCCACAGCTAATCACAGCGTGACAAGTGGCAGTCCAGAGGGTGGACCGGTCAGCTCTGGCAATTTTGCACGAAGGCCCCTGCCGTTTCCTTGATTCAGCAATGTTGGATGATTTGCTTTGCTGATCCAAGTCTTCTTACCGAACAATCGCAGTGACATCTGCAACAAGCCAACAACTCGCACCAGATACAGTCGGTAGAAGCAGCGCAGCACACACGTTTCAATGGCTTGGTCTAGGATCGCCAGGAGCTCGCAGCTGTCGCAGTCCCTCTCGAGGATCGCGTCCGAGGGCGGTGTGCCCACCCCGGCGGCGTCCGCGCTGCGCAATGCGGCAACGCTGGGGCCACGGAGCAGCCACGCCGCGTCGTTGTTCCACAGCCTCGCGTGCATCGGCCTCGCCGACAAGTGCGGCGCGGGCGCGGCGGGCCATCTCTACAGCCCGAGCAGAAGCATCAGCGCGACCCCTGCGAGGCTGCTCCCCGCGGCAGCAGAGCCCGTGGCGGCGGAGTACTCCGATACCGAGGACCCCGCTGAGGCAATGGCGGCGTTGCCGGATCTGGGCCCAACGGGCCTCAAGAACAAGCCCCGCGTGGTGGTGCTCGGCTCCGGGCGGGCGGCGTGCCGGTTCCTCAAGGATGTTGACACCTCCGTCTACGACGTGGTGTGCGTGTCCCCGAGGAACCACATGGTGTTCACGCCGCTGCTTGCGTCGACGTACGTCGGCACGCTGGAGTTCCGGTCCGTGGTGGAGCCCGTCAGCCGCATCCAGCCGGCGCTCGCCACCCGCCTCGGATCATACTTCTTCCTCGCCAACTGCACCGGCATCGACACGCGGAAGCACGAGGTGTACTGCACGGTGGCGGCCGGAGACGAGCAGCTGCCCACCAACCCCTACCGCTTCAGGGTGGCCTACGACAAGCTTGTGATCGCCAGCGGCGCCGAGCCGCTCACCTTCAACATCAAGGGCGTCCAAGAGAACGCAATCTTCCTCCGCGAGGTGAACGAGGCGCAGCAGATCAGGCGCAAGCTCCTCACCAACCTCATGCTGTTAGCTCCCCATCATTGCTTGTGAACAGGAGTGACAAGATTCGCGTCGTACCCGCAAATATTCTTCCCGACGTCCATGGCGGAGCCCAAGTGACCCGGCGGCATCGCCGTGAAGACGGAGGCCGACGCGTTCCACGAGCAGTACTACTCCTTTCAGCGGCGCCGCCTCCCTCTTCCACCACGGCAAGCCGGAGAGGAAGCACTTCCCCTTCCTGACCGACGGCGGCGGCGAGGCCACGTTCGGCTGCCAGCCGCCGGCCTTCACCATCACACCTTCCTCGGAGAGCAGCAGCAACAGCAGCCGGCACAGAAACGGCAAGACCACCATGTTCGCCCATGACGGGGGCCGGACCACAACTGTGCTCTCTCTCTTCTGTCAGACAACCCGGCACCGGCGCACATCATGGTCCCCGCGGAGGCGCATCATCTCGGCGGCGGCGGCGGCGTGATGATACATTACGGTGGCAGCGGCGGCGGCAAGGTGGCGCGGCTGTCCAACAACGGCGACGTCTCGCTCACCGGGCTGTCTTACGTGAGCCTGGGAGACAAGGGCGCGCCCATGTTGCACGCGTCTAACAGATCATAGCACGCCGCTGCTATTGCAGCACTGCCGTTACTACCAGCACAACGGCGGCTCCGGCTGCATCCCAGCTCCAGCAGCAGTACCATGGATACTGCCACCACCAACACCAAGTGAGCGCTGATCAGGGGAACCACCCGGATGCAGGTGGGATGCATGCCCTACCCTTCTCGTCATGGTAGTCGTCTCATCAGTCAGACTAAGATCCTAGGCAGGTGGTGTTGGTTATCAATCATCAAACATGTCACCTGATAGTGTTAGCCCTGATGATCCTCAAGAAATCACCCAAGATATGTCCATTTTGCAACTTCTCTTGATACTCTTAACTTATGGAAGCTCCCCCTGCTTATGATTCAGAATAGGATTACGA
>NW_021215698.1:0-670 GCF_002162155.2 Triticum dicoccoides | reverse complement strand
AGCAACAAAGGAAACAAAAAAAGAGTTTTCAGATTTGAAAACTAATGGCACTAACAGAAAGTTTATAATTTTTCTAAAACTAAAAGCAAAAAGAATTAAAAAATAAAGCAAAAAACAACAAAAACTAAATAATGCAGAAAACAGAACAAAAAACTGAAAAAAATAAAAATAGCAACAATAAGCATTTTGTTGTAAGTAGAAACAAAATAAAATAAATAAAGCAACAAAGAAAACAAAAAAAGAGTTTTCAGATTTGAAAACTAATGGCACTAACAGAAAGTTTATAATTTTTCTAAAACTAAAAGCAAAAAGAATTAAAAAATAAAGCAAAAGACCAAAAGAAAAATAAACCAAAACCAAAATAAACTAAATAAAGAAACAAATAAAACAAAAAAACAAAAAAAATGCCACCTACTGGGCCCCCACGGCCTGAATACGACTAGAAACCCTATGGGCCAGGATTCAGGCCCGTGGAAGGCCCAGTAGGCCCACAGGCACAGATGGCAGAGTTAGGCCCGAAAGCCTGCTTTAGAGAGGAGCTCGAGAGGGGAGCCGCACCGCACCTTATAAACTGGTGCGGCTCCCTCTCAACTAGCGAGGTGGGACTAAACATTTGGCGCGGGGCAGCACAAGGCCTTTGGTCCCGGTTGGTGGCACCAACCGGGACTAA
>NW_021215697.1:0-1090 GCF_002162155.2 Triticum dicoccoides | reverse complement strand
CCGTTTTGTGGACTATAACTCGCTGTTTCGGGTCCCGGAGGGATTTCCACGATTGACGGACCCCTGGTGCGTTTATGTTCCGGTCATCAACAATCGCGGTTTTCTTTGATTCTGTCCCTTTCGTGGACTACTACTCACCGTTTTCGGGTCCTAAAGGGATTTCCATTGTTGTCGAACCCCAAGGTGTGCTTACGTGTTGGTCGTCAAGTCTCGCAGTTTTGGCCGATTCTGGCCCGTTTCTTGGACTATTACTCAGTTTTGGGGTCCCGAAGTGATTTCCACGATTGACGAACCCCGGGGGTGCGTTTATGTGTCGGTCATCAACACTCACAATTTTGGTTAATTCTGGCCGTCTCGTGGACTATTACTCGCTGTTTTGGGGTCCCAGAGAGATTTCCACGATTGACGAACCTCTGGGTGCGTTTACGTGTCGGTCATCAACACTCGCAGGTTTTGTTGATTCCGACCCGTTTCGTGGACTATTACTCACCGTTTTGGGGTCCCAAAGAGATGTCCATTTTTGTCGAACCCCAAGGTGTGCTTGCGTGTTGCTCGTCAAGACTCACAGTTTTGGCCGATTTTGGCCCGTTTTTGAACTATTACACAGTTTTGGCATCCCGAAGTGATTTCCACGATTGACAAACCCTACGGTGCGCTTACTTGTCGGTCATCAACAATCGCAGTTTTGGCCGATTCTGGTCCGTTTGGTGCACTATTATTCACCGTTTTGGGGTCCTAGGGCGATTTACACGATTTGCGATCCCCGGGGTGCGTTTATGTGTCGGTTATCAACACTCACCATTTTGCCCAATTCTGGTCCGTCTCATGGACTATTACTCACCGTTTTGGGGTCCCAGAGCGATTTCCACGATTCACGATCCCGGGGGTGCGTTTACGTGCCCGTCGTCAACACTCATAGTTCTGGCCAATTCTGACCCGTTTCGTGGACTATTACTCACCTTTTTGGGGTCCCGAAGCGATTTCCATAGTTGTTGAACCCAAAGATGCACTTACGTGTCGTTCGTCAACACTCGCAGTTTTGGCCGATTCTGGCCCGTTTTGTGGACTATAACTCGCTGTTTCGGGTCCC
>NW_021215696.1:0-897 GCF_002162155.2 Triticum dicoccoides | reverse complement strand
TGATAATATGGTGGAACCCAACGCGTACGCATAGCAGTTTTCAAAGCAGCCCAAGTAGTTGGAATAGGATATAATCTACAATGTTCAGACCACCATACACATGCAAAACTAGTGAAAGCACAAACAGTAGCAGCAACTCGTCTCTCCTCAGGATATTGTAAACATGTAAATCGTTGTTCAGTTTCTAACTCCCAAGTAAGATATATATCAGGAACATATCTACCCTCAAATGGTGGAATATTCAATTTCAGTTTAGGAATATGGACATCATCTCGTACCTGAGGTGGTGGTGCAGGCCTACCATTACGAATATATACCTGAGGTCGACCTGCTGGTGGTGGTACAGGTGGCTGCACGTAGTGCTGATTTTGATCAACCTCATCCTCATAATCTCCCACATAATCATCCTCCTCCACATCAGCAGCAGGAGCCACAGAAGTATCAACAGTAGCACCAACAGTTTAGCCAAACGCAAGAGGAACACGACTTGCTCGGCGGAGGTCTGTTTCGCGACGTGGAGGTAGTCGTTGTTGTTGTTGTTGGAGAGGTGCGTTAGGTGCAGCGGGTGGTGGTGGTGGAAGACGCGCGAGCAATTCATTAAACTTGTTATCGAGCTTTGTTTCGAACGTCTTCTCAAGGCCAGTGATCTTCTCCATGGCCTCTTCAAAATTGTTCAGCACATCTTGCACCTGTTCAGTCATCATTTGCTGAAACTTATCATGAAGCTCCTTGTTCGATAAATTCTCCCAGTCAATCTCGTCGGCTTGTGATCCTGGCATGGTTAGCAGCAATAGAAACACACAAGAATATGATCCTATAGACTACGAACAAGTGGTGGTGGTGGGTGTCACAAACCCGTCAAGCAAAACTCAAATTCTTACCAGTTCTTACCCAGCA
>NW_021215695.1:0-998 GCF_002162155.2 Triticum dicoccoides | reverse complement strand
TACCTTCATCCAAACATATGCTTCATGAGCTAGCATGAACAAATGCTTTCAAAAATTTCCAACACTAGCTTAATGCTCAACAAAATCATGGAGGAGATAAGGATGTTGTCAATGGGCTCAACAACAATTCATCCGGGTTTCCTTTTAAAAGGAATTCCATAGTTAAGTGAACACGGTGATAGCATTGGTCAGACCAAAGATGTAATGGTGTATGCTCGAGGGATCAACCACGAATAAGACAACATTACGAGCATCGTTGGTACTGATTTGATTTGACGATGGCCAACACTCAAATCAAAGGATTGATAAGACAATAGGTCCAACAACTGATCACAGGGACCAATCGATGAAGATATCATCTTTCTTCAACACACACTACACAAGAATATCCCTTTGGAACGAACTAAGTCAGACAAGCTTTTATCTTCCAACTCTCCAAGTTGTTGTCCAGCTTAAGCAACTAGCTCAGGGATATCTAACACCGATTCTTGGAAAGAAGGTGGTTCTTAAGAAACCAACTTGATCACGGGCTTAACATAACGGTCAGGTGACGACCTGGTGATACTTCCGAGAAGACATTCAGAAAATCACGAACCACCGGTATGTTACTAAGCTCGAGAACAATCTCGCTTTTGAGGGCAAGACGATATAATCAAATGAGTGAGGACTTGACAAGATCCTAACTCATCAATCGAAGGGTGCACCGAAATAAGAACTAGGTAGCACGATAAGTCTTAGAAGGATGATTCAAAAACCAACATGCTAAGAATGAAATTATTATCCTTTAACTACCAAGCAACGAGGTTGCTGGGAGTATTGATTTCACACATCACAATTCATTTGTCGGTATTCCGGTTGCATCAACACGAGGGCCGAGGAATGACTAATGATGGTGAGAAGTATCACTGTACCAAGAGTTCATAGGATGGTGTGCAATTCCTATAACAATCTCGATATAGAATAAGGTAATACTCCAAGGTAGAACAGAACCAAAAGCT
>NW_021215694.1:0-1008 GCF_002162155.2 Triticum dicoccoides | reverse complement strand
GGGAGGTGGCCAACTTCCTCAATCAAGATATTATAATAACAGGTCTTCCGGCTGGGTGTGTTGGCCACGACATCCACTTTACCGGTTTTCGAGGGACCGATATTATAGTTCTTGGGAAATGTTCCAAACCATCATATCTGCCTGAGATTCAGATCTGGTTGGTGTCAGGATATTCCAGACTCATCGAGTCTAGGAAGAAAAATGAAAGTTTGCAACACAAATCGACGAGATGACGTTGCGGGATTCTCGGGAGATGAACTACGATAGCAAGCTCCAAAACATGAGCTGGTTCTGCTACAAACATGTGAACACGCTGTCCCAGACAAACATGACCACATGGTAGTCTTATAATAAAACACTACCGAGTTCAGGTGGGGGAACCATCATTAATGACATCGAAGTCTCCATGCGTGGAAGTCCAAAGAGTTCACCTTGGACAGACTCCTTTATCTTTGAACAACTCAATCAGTGGCTTGGTGTGCTCGGAACACATATGGAATGAAGGTTGCAAGTCTCCAGACCACAGAATACTTCACACGTATGCATGACTGACTTGGGATGATTCCAGAGGAAGCAAAACTAACTTTCTCAAATCCATGGCGGCAACTTTCACCAAATGCACGTGTATAAGAGGAAGTCACTCCTTTCATCAAACAAATACTTCATGAGTTAGCATGAAGAAATGCTTTCAAAAGTTTCCAACGCTAGCTTAATGTTCAACAAAATCATGGAGGAGATAAGGATGTTGCCAATGGGCTCAACAACAATTCATCTAGGTTTCCTTTTAAAAGGAATTCCATAGTTAAGTGAACACGGTGATAGCATTGGTCAGACCAAAGATGTAATGGTGTATGCTCGAGGGATCAACCACGAATAAGACAACATTACGAGCATCGTTGGTACTGATTTGATTTGACGATAGCCCACACTCAAATCAAAGGATTGATAAGACAATAGGTCCAGCAACTGATCACAAGGACCAATCGATGAAGATATCATCTTTCTTCA
>NW_021215693.1:0-1009 GCF_002162155.2 Triticum dicoccoides | reverse complement strand
ATGTGGCCACTTAATTAGGGGCTAATCACCCTATGAGCCACTGCCATGTGGGCCCCTGCGCCTAATTAGGATTAGTATTTTTTCTGTTAGTTTAACTAACCACATGGGCCCCACCCGTCAGCTTTGACCACGCTGACATGGACGTTGACCGACCCCACACGTCAGTATTGACCTGCTGACGTGTCTGTTGACCCGGCCCCACCTGCCATTGACACTAACCAGCCTCAGTCACTGACCAGTGGACCCCACTGGTCAGGTTTGACCACCAGCAGCGTCTGTTGACTGCTGACGTCACAGTGACGTGGTGCTGACGCCATAATTCATTTTCTGGAATTATTTTAATTCTAAATATTCAGGAAATTCCAGAAAATGCCTAAAACTTCTAAAATTCATAGAAAATTAACCGTAACTCCAAATTAAATAATTTATATATGAAAAATTATCAGAAAAATTCAAGGAATCCATATGTACCATTTTCATGCATGTTAGAACAACTTATAGGTGCTGTTTAGCACAAATCAACTAAATGGCATTTGAATAATCACATATGGAGTTTGGATTTGAATCTTATATTCAAACCAACTTCATTTAATCTGTTGCTAGTTGCATTAGCTCAAAACACATTCATATTGCCATGTCATGAGCATGCATCATATTGTGCATTGCATTGATTGTGTTCCTTTCTGTATTGCCGGTATTTGTCCCCTCTCGATAGACGTGATACCGATGATGTGATCGTTGACACTGATGAAGACTCAATGTTATCTTCAGAAGTGCCAGGCAAGCAAAACCCCCTTGTTCATTCCGATACAATCCTACTCTCTCGCTCCTGCTCTCTTTTACTGCATTAGGACAACATCGATTCATCTGTTACTTGCTGCGGTAGCTGAACCCCTTTATCCTTTGCATGACCTGTCATTCCACAGTAAATAGATGAAACCCACTAGCATGAGTAGGAGTTGTTTGAGCCCTGTTGTGCCTACTCATTCATGTTTGTTTGTCATGCCTG
>NW_021215692.1:0-2591 GCF_002162155.2 Triticum dicoccoides | reverse complement strand
TTTTTTGGCTAGAAACATTGACAAAAGTTTTAAGTGCTTGCAAAAATTCGTCGTGAAATCACATTTCTAGAAGGCGTGGCAAAAATAACAAAATCGGTACTCTGAAAATGCTACTTTTAAAAGCATTTTGGAGGCTGAATTTGTTTTTTTTTGCCACGCCTTACAGGAATGTGATTTCATGATGAATTTTTGCAAGCACTTAGAACTTTTGTCAATGTTTCTCTGAGATTTTTTTTGGAATTTTTTGAATTTTTTTCGATTTTACTGTTCACCAAGCTCAAATGAGCTCGGGAGCAGAAAGACACTTTCGCAGATTTTGCGTGTGTCTCCCTTGGTTTCCTTCCACCGCATCCATCACCGACCCTCTGCTTTCTCTGCTCTGCCCTGTCCCGTCTCATCAGGGGCATCTTCACTCGTACTGCTCCTGCTCTGCTTTTGTCCTCTATGTATCTATTGAGCTCACACAAGGAGGGAAGGGAACTCCATCTATCTGAAGCTGCTCTGCTGTGTCGACTTTCGACCATGGCTGCACGAGCGCTGACCGCTGCCGGCCGCCGGGTGGCCGGCCAGAGCCAGACGAGGCCGACGCGTCTTCTTGCTTCCTGCAGGTAACCAGCTCTGCTCTGCGACTCTGCTTTGCCCCCTTCTGTTTTTGCCGCCTATAACTACCGCTCAATCATGGCAGCATCGATGCTTTGTGTTTCAGGAGCGGGAGGAGGACATGGAGGATGTGGAGAGGCCCGCCATGGACCTCACCGATGTCAACTGCAGCAGCAACAACTAGGTGGTGCAAGTAGCTGCGTCGATCAGAGTTCAGAGGCCTGTGGTTTCAGTAAGCTAGCTAGTGTCACTGCCAGGCTTCGTGGTAGAATTAACAGTTAGAATAAATCCCATGGATGCATCTCTCGAAGTCTGTACTAATAGAAAAATGCTCTCAGTTCACTTGCCTCCGTACTGATCAAGCCTCTTAGAGCAACTCCAACGGGCCGACCCAAACGGACGATGCATTTGTCCAACTTTTGTTCGTTTGGGTCGGCCGCCCGTTCGGCATTTGTCCAGTTTTGCATTTGGTTCAGCAGTGCGCCCAATGCGCTGACCCATTTCATGTCCGCATTCAATTTTTCAAAAAAAAGCCCACGGCTAGGGATGGCAATTTTATACATGGACATGGATATCCAACCCGAGTGGATAGGGTTTGGATATGTTTTTCTGTCCATGGGCAGCGCCCAAACCCGACTCGATTGCTCGTGGGTAGGGCATGGATATAATCTTGTACCCGTGGGTATATCCAAACCCGATCCGATGGTATGACTTAATGGGCAAAAATCGGCTATCCCTACCCCACATTTACATGTCCCAGTGCAATTTTACATTTTGTTATCCAAAACATACAAAATAAATTACACAATCCCCGTCATAACTTTTATTAGTTGACATTCAATACCCTCTGTAACATACCCCAACGCCCTTCCCTTATTTTTATCTCCTTGTGACCTGACTCGTCATTCTCATCTATTATAAAAATACTAAATGATCTTATGTTGTTAGTGGAGGTTGATTTGCCATAAGTGAAGCCTAACATGCAACGAAGTGAAGAATGGAAGAGCTTATGTTAACATTGTCTTATGTCTTATTTATATGTCTGGAGAGGACCCAATGGATATCCAGTGGGTATGGATATCCATCGGGTTCGGAAATGGACACAATTTTTCACCCACAGATTTTTTCATGTGTGGGCAAAGACTGTCTTTCATGGATATGGATATGAATTTGATATTGTTCAACCCGATCCAAACCCGACCCATTGCCATCCTTACCCACGGCCGATTATGCCAGCGGCCATGTCTCATGCCGGTACCATGCCAGCACCGGCATACAATGCCAGCTTCAGAAAATATCACCACAGTTAATGCTGGCACACTCGCCAGCCGGCCGGCACACATGCCAGCACACAAAAAAGGATGGGACTTGAGTTCAACCACGCCATCGCGGCTCCCCTGGTCTTGCCGGCACACCTGCCGGCATACAAAAAAGATGGTGCTCGCCGCCATAGATCACTCGTGGTCGAACTTGAGCACGTCGGCCTGCATCTTCTCAACCATGACCTTTTCCTTGGTGACACGGTGTTGAGATCCACCTTCATGATCTCCACCACGGTCATCATGCTCGCGAGATCCAGTTCTTTCGCCTTGGTCTTGGCGTTGGCGGCCTCGATCTCTAGCATCTTGGCTTGCATCTCCGCCTCTAACTTGAACATCTTGGCTTGCTTCTCGGCGTCCAGGTCAAGCTTTCTCCTTTGGATCTCCATGAAAGCGTCTATTTGCTCCTCCTTGAAACGCCAACGCTCCTCCTCCCTTGAGTCCTTCTTGTTCGTCATGCCGTCCACGCTTGCGATCAAAATGTTGGTGGCCGCATCTCGCTTGTCCTCCTTCTTGGAGTTGGTCTTCCCCACGGTCGTCCTGGCTTTGTGTCTCGTCGGGATCGTAGCCAGCGGCCGACGCACCGCCCTCAAAGATGAGGTTCTGCATGTAGTCCTCGTCGGTGGCGGACGACATTTTCTTAAACAGGTTGCGGGTATCCGGGAGCACGTC
>NW_021215691.1:0-854 GCF_002162155.2 Triticum dicoccoides | reverse complement strand
TTGTTTGGTTCTTCTCTTTGTGAGTTTTGGAGCTTATGGTCATTTTGGTGACAAGCTCGAGTTCATCGAAAACGGAGTTCACTCGCATCTTCTATGATGTTTTCGATGTTGGAGGTTATGCCGGTTCTTCTCAGTTGGAGGTTTCACTCCTCTATTTCTTGGCATACCTCCCCTACCTCTTCTTACTATATTATTGGTTCTTGTTTGATTCTTCTCTTTGTGAGTTTTGGAGCTTATGGTCGTCTTGGTGACAAGCTCAAGTTCATCGAAAATGGAGTTCACTCGCATCATCTATGATGTTTTCGATGTTGGAGGTTATGTCGGTTCTTCTCAGTTGAAAGTTTCACCCCTCTACTTATTGGCATACCTCCCCTGCCTTTCTTACTATATTATCGGTTCTTGTTTGGTTCTTCTCTTTGTGAGTTTTGGATCTTATGGTCATCTTGGTGACAAGCACAAGTTCGTCGAAAACGGAGTTCACTCGCATCTTCTATGACGTTTTCGATGTTGGAGGTTATGCCGGTTCTTCTCAGTTGGAGGTTTCACTTCTCTATTTGTTGGCATACCTCCCCTGCCTCTTCTTACTATATTATTGGTTCTTGTTTGGTTCTTGTCTTTGTGAGTTTTGGAGCTTATGGTCATCTTGGTGACAAGCTCGAGTTCATCAAAAACGGAGTTCACTCGCATCTTCTATGATGTTTTCGATGATGGAGGTTATACCGGTTCTTCTCAGTTGGAGGTTTCACTCCTCTATTTCTTGGCATACCTCCCCTACCTCTTCTTACTATATTATTGGTTCTTGTTTGGTTCTTCTCTTTGTGAGTTTTGGAGCTTATGGTCATCTTGGTGACAAG
>NW_021215690.1:0-1273 GCF_002162155.2 Triticum dicoccoides | reverse complement strand
GAGTGGGAGTTAATATTCCAGATGAGATAGTGATGTTTCTCCGAAGTCATTACCACCAAGCTGCTAGAGCTTCGTGATGAACTATAATATATCAGGGACATATATGATGATCCTTGAGATATTCGCGATGTTTGACACCGCGAAAGTAGAAATCAAGAAGGAGCATCAATCGTTGATGGTCAGTGAGACCACTAGTTTCAAGAAGGGAAAGGGCAAGAAGGGATACTTCATGAAACGGCAATTCAGCTGCTGCTCTAGTGAAGAAACCCAAGGTTGAACCCAAAACCGAGACTAAGTGCTTCTGTAATAAGGGGAACAGTCACTAGAGCAGAATTACCCTAGATACTTGGTAGATGAGAAGGCTGGCAAGGTCGATAGAAGTATATTGGATATACATTATGTTAATGTGTACTTTACTAGTACTCCTAGTAGCACCAGGGTATTAGATACCGGTTCGGTTGCTAAGTGTTAGTAACTCGAAATAAAAGCTACGGAATAAAACGGAGACTGGCTAAAGGTGAGCTGACGATATGTGTTGGAAGTGTTTCCAAGTTTGATGTGATCTAACATCGCACGCTCCCTCTACCATCAAGATTAGTATTAAACCTGAATGAGTGCTCTTGCACCTAAGGAATGGTTTATTGAATCTCGGTCGTAGTGATACATATTTTCATGCCAAAAGATATAAGATAGTTATGATAGTACCACTTACTTGTGGCACTGCCAGGTAAGTCATAATGGTATAAAACGCATGAAGAAGCTCCATGTTGATGGATCTTTGGACTCACTCGTTTTTGAAAAGTTTGAGGCATGTGAACCATGTCTATTGGTATATATGCATGAAGAAACTCCATGCAAATGGACCGTTTGAACTCACTTGATTTTGAATCACTTGAGATATGCAAATCATACCACATAGGCAAGATGACTGAAAAGCCTCAGTTTCAGTAAAATGGAACAAGATAGCAACTTGTTGGAAGCAACACATTTTGATGTGTGCAGTCCAATGAGTGCTGAGGCATGCAGTGAATATCGTTATGTTCTTACTTCACAGATGATTCGAGTAGATGTTGAGAATATTTACTTGATGAAACACAAGTCTGAATTATTGAATGGTTCAAGTAATTTCAGAGTGAAGTAGAAGATCATTGTGACAAGAGGATAAAATGTCTATGATACGATCATAGAGATGAATATCTGAGTTACGAGTTTTGGCACACAATTAAGACATTGTGGAAAATGTTTCACAATTAATACCGCCTGGAACACCATA
>NW_021215689.1:0-933 GCF_002162155.2 Triticum dicoccoides | reverse complement strand
TCGACATGTACATCATTTCATTCCATTGCATCATTTGCATTTGAGATCATCTTGATACCCAAAATGCTGTTAGAAGGAGGCTTCGTGAGTTAAATTGCAGATCCGTTAGTTCATCATGCACTCTTGTCATTTTTGTCATGTTTAATTCGTGCATGATATGCCTGTGCCCCTTTGGGATGTATTGTGAAGCATTTTGTCTTCTTTCCAGAGGTGCCACCCATGCATTTTTAGGATGTGTGTGTTGTCTTGTGCAAGCTTGCGAAGAGAGGTACCTGAGATTGCAGATTTCAGGGACTTAGTGATTTTCACTAAGTCTGGGATATTTTAGTTCATGATGCTATATGTCCAGCTTGTTTCCTAGTGATCCGTGCCTCTTTTGAGGATGATCAGTAAGGGAGTTTTGATATTTAAGTTATGCTCTATCCATCCATGTCTTTTTTGGCATTTGTGGAGTGCTCTAGGTTGACTCAATCAAGCTCAACTTTTGCTTCGTTGTTAATCTGGGCAGATCGTCAACTTGTTTGCGATTTCGCCGATGCTACCGTTAGTGTTCCATGCATGCTATGCCTTCGTTCTTGCCATGTGTAGCTAGCACTTTGTGCCTTCTTGCTGGTTATATGCTTTCCTTGCCATGACTTGCAACGTAGTGAGTGCATCGAGCTCGTTTACATGCCTTCGTGAGTTAAATTTCAGCATGTCTCAGTTTTCACTAAGTCTGAAAACTGATTGTGTTCGAGCGATGTTCGTGAGCTCGGTAGAGTATTTTGTGAACCCTTTTGGCCCCAGGTCACTTTGGGTGTTTTGTTAAGCTTGTTGAGTAGCTCCATGCCATGTTCTTACTTGTCATGTTCAGGTTTTCTATCATGTTGTTTTGCTGCTCCGAAGAGAGCATCGTGATCTGAAATTTCAGACTAGTGTTAATTTCACTAAGTC
>NW_021215688.1:0-951 GCF_002162155.2 Triticum dicoccoides | reverse complement strand
CCTCAAAAGCGAGATTGTTCTCGAGCTTAGTAACATATCGGTGGTTCGTGATTTCCGAAGATCTTCTCGGAAGTATTACCAGGTTGTCACCTGACCGCTATGTTGAGCTCGTGATCAAGTTGGTTTCTTGTGAACCACCTTCTCTCCAAGAATCGGTGTTAGATATCCCTGAGCTAGTTGGTTAAGCTAAACGACAACTTGGAGGGTTGGAAGATAAAAGCTTGCCTGACTTAGTTCGTTCCAAAGGGATATTCTTGTGTAGTGTGTGTTGAAGAAAGATGATATCTTCATCGATTGGTCCCTGTGATCAGTTGCTGGACCTATTGTCTTATCAATCCTTTGATTTGAGTGTGGGCTATCGTCAAATCAAGTCAGAACCAACGATGTTCGTAATGTTGTCTTACTCGTGGTTGATCCCTCAAGCATACACCATTATATCTTTTGGGTCTGACCAATGCTATCACCGTGTTCACACAATGGTGGAAGTCCAGTGATATGGAAATTCCGATGAGTTGTTGTTGAGTCCATTGACAACATCCTTATCTCCTCCATGATGTTGTTGAACATTAAGTTAGTGTTGGAAACTTTTGAAAGCATTTTCTTCATGCTAGCTCATGAAGTACTTGTTTGATGAAAGGAGTGACTTCCTTTGATTCACGTGCATTTTGATGTAAGTTGCCGTCGTGAATTCGAGAAAGTTTGTTTTTGCTCCTTTGGAATCATCCCAAGTCGGTCATGCACGTGCGAAGAATTCTGTGGTCTGTTAGACTGATCATCTTCATTCCATATGTATATCCTAGCACACCAAGCCACTGATTGACTCGTTCAAGGAAAAGAAGTCTATGCTTGGGATCTAATCCATGGACTTGCGTAAAGACTTCGATATCCTCGATTATGGTTCCCCACCTGAACTCGGTAGTGATTAATTATAAGACTACTACATGGCCATGC
>NW_021215687.1:0-1522 GCF_002162155.2 Triticum dicoccoides | reverse complement strand
TAGATACATCCATTTTTAAGACAAGTAATTCTGAACGGAGGAAGTAATTTCAAGTGATACTATCGTACATAGCTGCAAGGAGTCAGTGTATTTTTGTAACAGGGAATACTGGAAAATGGGGAAGAGGTTGCTCTCAAGAAGCTCCATAGAATTGGGGCCCCAGATGACGTTCAATTTATGAATGAATTTAATAACCTTATGAGGGCTCAACATCCAAATATTACCCGGCTGGTTGGCTACTGCTATGATGTGAGACCTGAACGCGTCAAATTCAAAGGTCAATATATTATGTCCTTGGTGGAAGAAAGAGTTCTCTGCTTCGAATATTTGCAGGGTGGAAGCCTTGACCAGCATATTTCTGGTATGAAGCTACTCCACGTAGACTGTTATTTTGCATGAAAAAGAAAAATGATCCATAAAATATGTACTTCTTGGATATCCCATAATCTACGCCTTGGTAATACACTGCATGTTTACTTCTGTAGATGAATCGTGCATACTTGATTGGCACACATGTTTCAAAATTATCAAGGGAGTTTGCCTGGGTTTGAATTACCTTCATAATGGGTCCAAAGATCCTATTTACCATCTTGATTTGAAGCCTGCTAATATATTGTTGGACCAGAACATGGTCCCAAAAATTGGAGATTTTGGTTTGTCAAGGCTCTTCCCTTCAGCACAAACCTATATTGTAAGCAAAATTATAGGAACACTGTAAGTGGATACCTCATGATAAATAATCAATTTCTATTTTACAATTATAGAAAAAATTGTATTGCGTATATATCATGCAGTGGATACATGCCACCAGAATATATTGAGAGAAAGGAAATAACATCAAAGTATGATGTATTCAGTCTGGGTGTTATCATCATACGGATAATAGCAGGACATGAGGGCTACTCCAAATGCGCACATACGCCTTTGCAAGAATTTCTTGAGCATGTATGGAAGATGTCTTGTAGCATGAACAAAAATTCTTTTTCACAAATATAATAATGTCCACATGTTGAGCCTTACTTACCCATGCCACGTTATGCCATTGTGTTCCAACTTTGCAGGTACATGAAAACTGGGGAAAACGACTACAGACAACAATGCCACCACATACATCAGATCAAATTCAAACATGCATCGAAATAGCACTAAGATGTGTGGAGGTTGATCGTGAGAAAAGGCCAACTATAGCCGAGATTGTCGGTGAACTAAACAAGGTTGGTACTGAACAAAGTCCACTGCAGGGCAGGCATAACCAAACATCATCCTCTGCATATGCATCCTCTAATTAGCAACTAGCTTCCTACTCATCCGAAAGTGTGATAATGGTCCCATCTGCTTGTAAAATAGATGATGGCTTAAACATGGATATAATATCCAACATGAAACTGTGGGCACTACTTTTCTGGGAGTATGTTAGTTAGTTTTCTAAATGTGTTAAGGATATATTTTTATGAAAATGTAGTGATGTTATTTCCATGGTTCCACCGGCAATCTTCTATATATAGTTACTAGATACACCCCC
>NW_021215686.1:0-5350 GCF_002162155.2 Triticum dicoccoides | reverse complement strand
GACACTTTGCTGGATCGGAGTCCGGGGATCGTCATCGAGCTGAACGTGTGCTAAAACTCGGAGGTGCCGTAGTTTCGGTGCTTGATCGGTCGGGCCGTGGAGACGTACGACTACATCAACCAAAGTTAACGCTTCCGTTGTCGATCTACAAGGGTACGTAGATCACACTCTCCTCCTCTCATTGCTATGCATCACCATGATCTTGCGTGTGCGTAGGATTTTTTTTTGAAATTACTACGTTCCCCAACAATACCGGGGCACCTCCCCATGCTTGGCGGAAGCCAAGGGGAGTGCCCAAACCCGATACTCAATTCCCCTTTTGGTGGTGACAGAGATATCCTGTCCTTGGAGGAGCGTGAGAAGGCCAGGGTAGATGGGATCTGATAGAAATCAACAAGGAAAAAGAGAAAAGAGGATTTCTCCACGCTATAGTGATCAACAGGTTCGGGAAGTATATATAGATTTTTGATCTTGCAGGACAAGTAAATGGTAGAAAAACAGAGTATGGGAGGTGTCCCAGGTGGGCACAACCCACCTGGGCGCGCCAGGCAAGCTTGGCGCGCCCTGGTGTCTTGTGCCCACCAGGGTATGCCTCTTGGGAGTTTTTCTATTTCCAAAATTTTAAAATATTCCAAAACTAATAAAAAAATATTTTTGCAGATTTTTCGGAGTCTGTTTACTTACCCTATCACGTACCTCCTTATTTTCACGATTCTGGAGTGTTCCGGAAGGACTCCTTTATGTGTTCTTCCGGTTTCAAAGTTTGGATAATATTACTTTCAACATTAATAGGTGTACCTGAGATATAATGCTTTATTCGTTGCCCATTGACAACCTTCGGGTTAGGTCCTTCGAAATTATTTATTTTGATGGCTCCAGACTAGTAAACCTCCTCGATGACATAGGGGCCTTCCCATTTCGAAAGGAGCTTCCCTGCAAAAAATCTAAAATGAGAGTTGTACAAAAGAACATATTCTCTAACTTTAAACTCATGATTTTGGATTCTTTTGTCATGTCATCTTTTAACTTTTTCTTTGAATAACTTTGCATTTTCATAAGCTTGGGTTCTCCATTCATCTAATGAGCTTATATCAAATAACCTCTTTTCACCAGCAAGTTTGAAATCATAGTTGAGTTCTTTAACTGCCCAATAAGCTTTATGTTCTAACTCAAGAGGTAAATGACAAGCTTTTCCATAAACCATTTTATAAGGAGACATACCCATAGGATTTTTATAAGCTATTCTATAAGCCCAAAGTGCATCATCTAATTTGTTAGACCAATTCTTCCTGGATCTATTGACAATCTTTTGCAAAATTAATTTTATTTCTCTATTGCTAAGTTCAACTTGACCACTAGACTGAGGATGATAGGGTGATGCAATTCTATGGTTAACATCATACTTGGAAAGCATTTTACGAAAAGCACCATGAATAAAGTGTGAACCATCATCAGTCATTAAGTATCTCGGGACTCCAAACCTTGGGAAAATAACTTCCTTAAGCATTTTAATAGTGGTGTTGTGATCAGCACTACTAGTTGGAATAGCTTCTACACATTTAGTAACATAATAAACAACAACCAAAATATGTGTATACCCATTAGAGGAAGGAAAAGGTCCCATGTAATCAAATCCCTAAACATCAAAAGGCTCAACAACAAGTGAATAATTCATAGGCATTTCTTCATGCTTACTGATATTACATATTCTTTGACATTCATCACAAGATGAGACAAACTTACGGACATCCTTGAAGAGAGTAGGCCAATAAAATCCAGATTGCAATACCTTGTGAGCAGTTCTATCTCCAGCATGATGCCCTCCATAAGCCTTGGAGTGACATTTCCATAGGATTTGTCCCTGTTCATGCTCAGGTACACAACATCTAATAATACCATCTACTCCGTCTTTATAAAGATTTGGGTCATCCCAAAAGTAGTGTCTTAAATCATAGAAGAATTTTTTTCTTTTGTTGATATGTGAAGCTAGGTGGCAAATATTTAGCAACAATGTAATTAGCATAGTCGGCATACCAAGGAGTACCATTAGCAACATTTATTGTAGCTAACTGCTCATAGGGAAAACTATCATCAACATGAAGTGGGTCATCAAGCACATTTTCAAGCCTAGACAAATTATCAGCTACGGGGTTCTCAGCTCCCTTTCTATCAATGATATGCAAATCAAATTCTTGTAACAAGAGAACCCAATGAATAAGTCTAGGTTTAGCATCTTTATTTTCCATAAGATATTTAATAGCAGCATGGTCTGTGTGAACAGTTACTTTGGAATCAACAATATAAGGTCTAAACTTATCACAAGCAAACACCACTGCTAAGAATTCTTTTTCAGTAGTAGCATAATTTCTTGGAGCACTGTCTAGAGTTTACTAGCATAATGAATAACATTCAATTTCTTATCAACTCTTTGTCCTAGAACAGCACCAACAACATAATCACTAGCATCACACATAATTTCAAAAGGCAAGTTCCAATCAGGTGGTTGAACAATAGGTGCAGAAATTAAAGCTTTCTTGAGTGTTTCAAAGGCTTCTAAACAATCATCATTAAAAAAAGGAACATCCTTTTTCAAAATACTAGTGAGAGGCCTAGAAATTTTAGAGAAGTCTTTAATGAACCTCCTATGGAAACCAGCATGACCTAGGAAACTACGAATAACTTTGATGTCCATAGGACATGGCATTTTCTCAATTGCATCAACCTTAGCTTGGTCCACTTCAATGCCTCTTTCAGAAATTTTATGACCCAATACAATGCCTTCATTAACCATAAGGTGGCACTTCTCCCAATTCAAGACAAGATTTGTTTGTTCACATCTCTGCAAAACTCGCTCAAGATTGCTTAAACAATCATCAAAAGACTTCCCATAAATAGAAAAGTCGTCCATAATAACCTCAACAATCTTTTCACAAAAGTCAGAGAATATAGCAGTCATACATCTTTGAAAGGTACTAGGTGCATTACATAAACCAAAAGGCGTACATCTATAAGCATAGGTTCCAAATGGACAAGTAAAAGTGGTCTTTCCTTGATCAGGTTGAGAAACAGGTATTTGTGAAAAGTCAGAATATCCATCAAGGAAGCAAAAGTGTGTGTGCTTAGATAATCTTTCAAGCATTTGATCAATAAAAGGCAAAGGGTAATGATCTTTTCTAGTTGCTTTATTTAATTTTCTAAAATCAATTACCATTCTATAGCCTGTAACAATTCTTTGTGGAATGAGTTCATTCTTATCATTAAGAACAACAGTAATACCTCCTTTCTTAGGAACACAATGAACATGACTTACCCATCTACTATCAGCTATAGGATAAATTATACATGCTTCCAGAAGTTTTATTATTTCCGTTCTAGCCACCTCTTTCATCTTCGGATTTAACCGATGTTGGTGATCAACAACTGGTTTAGCATCAGGTTCCATATTAATTTTGTGCTGACATAGAGTGGGACTAATGCCATTTAAATCATCAAGAGTATATCCAATAGCAGCTTGGTGCTTCCTTATAACTTTCAATAATCTTTCTTCTTCATGTTCTGAAAGGTTAGCACTAATAATAACAGGATATATCTTCTTTTCATCAAGATAAGCATATTTCAAAGTGTCTGGCAATTTTTTAAATTCAAACACAAGATCACCCTTAGGTGGAGGAGGACCTCCACGAGTTTCAATAGGCAAATTGTGTTTAAGCAGAGGACGTTGTTCAAAGAAAATATTATCTATTTCATTTCCTTCATGCATATGTAAATCATTCTCATGGTCTAGCAAATATTGTTCTAAAGGATCAGCAGGTGGCACAACAATAGAAGTAAAACCAATTAATTCATCCTTGCTAGGAAATTCTTTTTCATGATGGTTCCTACTAAACTTGGAAAAATTAAACTCATGAGACTCATCACCAAAGCTAACACCCATAGTTTGTTTTCGACAATCGATCTTAGCATTAACGGTGTTCAAGAGAAAGGTCTACCAAAGATAATGGGACAAAAGTCATCTTGTGGGGAACCAAGAACAAGAAAATCAGTAGAGTACTTTATTTTCCCTCACAAGACTTCAACATCTTTAATAATCCCACAAGGTGATATGGTGTCTCTGTTTGCAAGTTTAATAGTGGCATCTATGTCTTCTAACTCTGTAGGTGCTATGTCTTCCCTAATTTCTTGATATAACTTGTAAGGAATAGCACTCACACTAGCACCCATGTCACATAAACCATGATAACAATGATCTCCTATTTTAACTGAAATGACAGGCAGGCCAACAACTGGTCTATTTTTATCCCTTTTTTCGGGTTTGGTAATTCTAGCAGCTTCTGCACAGAAGTAGATAACATGCTCATCCACATCTTCTTCCAAGAGATCTTTAACCATAGCAATATTAGGTTCAACTCTAATTTGTTCATCTGGTTTAGGTGTTCTAACAGAGCTTTTATTAACCACAGTTGAAACTTTAGCATGTTCCTTTATCCTAACAGGAAAAGGAGGTTTCTCAAAATAAGCAGTAGGTACAACTGGATTAACATTATAAAATATAGCTTCTTATTTAACTGGTACTGGTTCTTTAGTTTCTTCTTTAATAGGTGGGTAATATTTAAACCACTTCTCCTTAGGGAGTTTAACATGAGTAGCAAATGATTCACAAAAGGAGGCTACTATATCAGAGTCAAGTCCATATTTAGTGCTAAACTTTTGAAAAGCATCGGTATCCATAAAAGATTTAACACAATCATACTTAAGTTTAATACCTGACTCTTTACCTTCATCAAGTTCCCAATCTTCAGAGTTGCGTTTAATTCTTTCCAAAAGATCCCACCAGAATTCAATAGTCTTCTTCATAAAAGAACCAGCACAAGAAGTATCAAGCATGGTTTGATCATTACGAGAAAGCCAAGCATAAAAATCCCGGATAATAATTTCTCTTGAGAGCTCATGATTGGAGCATGAATATAACATTGACTTAAGCCTCCCCCAAGCTAGAGCGACACTTTCTCCTTCACAAGGCCAAAAATTATGTATATAATTATCACGATGAACTAGATGCATAGGATAAATTTTTTGGTGGAACTCCAATTTCAGACGATTCCAATTCCATGATCCAATATCATCGCATAGCCTATATCATGCCAATGCTTTTCCCTTCAAAGATAAAGGGGAAACCTTTCTCATCACCTCATCTCCGGGTAAACCTGCAAGCTTAAACAATCCATAAATTTGTTCCACATATATCAAGTGCATATCAGGATGTTCAGTTCCATCTCCTGCATAAGGATTAGCTAGCAGTTGTTCTATCATACCCAAAGGAATTTCATATTCAATATTTTCAGTAGGTGCG
>NW_021215685.1:0-1090 GCF_002162155.2 Triticum dicoccoides | reverse complement strand
CGAGGAGTACCGTGATTACCCTAACGAAGAACCGTATCAGTGCATCGAACCATCAGGCAAGCAACCAACCATTTGATCATATCGATACAATCCCATGTTCTCGCTCCTGCTCTCTTTTACTGCATTAAGACAACGCGATTCAAACTGCTGTGTGCTACGGTAGTTGAACCCATTTCCTCTGCATGACCTGTCATTGCCACAGTAACTAGATGAAACCCACTAGCATGTGTAGGAGTTGATTGAGCCATATGTATGTGTTGTTCCTACCTTGCTATGCCTGCTATGCTTAGAGTCGTGTCGGGTCTGGTTCATCTGGGTGATGGCTAGAGTGAAATGATTATGTCGGTAATGAGAGTGGTGTGGTGAACACGATTTGGTAAAGGTATCGATGAGAGGCCATGTAGGAGTACATGGTGGGTTGTTTCATTGAAGCCGACCTTAAGCACTGAGATCTGTATGTGTGATTCAAGATACAGCTACTACCATGCATTGGGCCCTGAGATATGACCCCGCTCGACTTCTTATTCACCCTAGCTCTCTGTCCAGGAGTTGCAAGTAGTTTCTGGTGTTTGTAGCCTACTGGAGGCCGTGGACAGCGCTGACCATAGGGGTGGGCTGTGATGCGGTAGGTACGTGGCTGGTGTACCGAATACCCGTTAGGTATCTCGGGAACCCTGTTCACATCGTTCGGGGCCGTATGGGAAACCTCGGCCGGACTCCCTGCGGATGGAACCTGAATAGGCGATAAACCTGGACTAGAGGCTTAAGTGTTTAGGTAGGTCGTGGTCTACACCCACGTCGGCTTTCGCTTGAAGTCTGCCGAGCACATGTCGTGTGCAGACGCTAAGTGGTGGAAACATGTATGAAGAAGTACACCCCTGCAGGGTTATCATAATCTATTCGAATAGCCGCGTCCGCGGTAAAGGACTACTTGGTTGCCTATACAGTTCATAGACAAGTAAATGGAAACTGCTAAAAGCCTCAAGATAAGTGTGAGTGCCGAGGATGGCTCTTCCGTAGGAAGACGGAGGCGGATCCTCGGTAGTGTATTGAAGTGGTGAGTAGTGGACTCGTGTGCGCAAAACCATTT
>NW_021215684.1:0-987 GCF_002162155.2 Triticum dicoccoides | reverse complement strand
AGTGACTGGGGGTGGATAGTGCCAATGACAGGTGGGGCCGGGTCAACAGACACGTCAGCACGGTCAAAGCTGACGTGTGGGACCAGGTCAACGGTGACGTGGCCAGGTCAAACTGACCGGTGGGGCCACGGTCATTAGCTTAAATTAAACAGGGTATAACCCTGTGGTTAACTAACGGGTGGGGCCCGTCTGTCAGCGTCTGTTAGGGAGGGATTAGTGGTGATTAGTCTTAATTAAGCGACCACGTCAGCGGTCGACGCCGGCGACCAAAAGCACGGCGGTGGCTCGCCGGAGATGCTCGGGACGGAGCTACAGAGCAACGTTTCGCTCGTGGGTTGCGGCCACGACGAGCTGGGAGACTCGCGCATCCAGCGGTGGCAACACCTCGCGCCGGGGTTGACTAAATCGACGGCGGCGACAACTTTTGCGGTGGCCTGAGTTCGGGCGAGGTCGGGGTTGGCGCTAGGGGGCACAGCAGGTCGAACGTGTGGGCGCTCCCGGCTCCTGGGAGAGTGCTAAGCACGGGGCAAAGCTCGGGCGTGGGTGGCGGCAGCTGTGGCCATGGCGGCGATGAGGTACGGCGGCAGCGAGCTTCGGCCATGGTGGTTAGTGAGGCTAGAGGAGGAAATACACGGCGGGGAGAGAGGGGTTTGGTAGAGGAGCTCACGGCGAGGTCGAAGCGGAGCTCAGCTGGCTCGGGGACGACCGGAAGGCGACGAATTCGTCGATGGAGTCCGGCGGCCGTGCTCGGGGAAGACGATTCGTGGCAGCGATGTGGGGCTCCCGCGGTGACGTGGCTTGGGGTGGAAGAAAGAGGGGGTCGAGGCAGAGCCTCTGAGCCAGTCAGGGAGGCGAGGGGGAGGCGGTGGCTGCGGTCGTGCACGTCGGCGGCGACGAGCACGCTCGGTGGTCGCGAGGGAGAGAAACAGAGGAGGGAGAGGGGATGCAGCGAGTGAGGGAAAGGAGAGAGGGGACACGGGGCGTCGT
>NW_021215683.1:0-956 GCF_002162155.2 Triticum dicoccoides | reverse complement strand
TAATAAGCTTGATGTTCCTTGTCGTTGACTTATCACCGTTAAACAGAGACCTCTGAGCCATGATCTGTAAAAATACATTTGTCATTCTTTCTGTGTTTGTACAGACTTGCTAAACTATTGATGATTTTTTGTTGGGAGACATATTATATCTGGAATGGAAGCTCACATAAGTTGAGCTGATTTTTGTCCATATGAAAGCAGAGGACCATATGGTCTGTGGCTGGGTTTTGTCTCCGACCATCGTGTCGTGCTGAATTTGCAGGTACCCCGAGAGGCCCTTGAGTTTGCCGGAATGTCGATTAACTTCCGTTCCGGCAAATTCGGGTACTCCATATGTCCTATTTTCAGCAAAGGTCATGCTGAAATTTTCCGTGAATTTTAGCATGACTTTGCTAAAAATAGGACATATGGGGTACTTGCGACTAATGCATGGGCCGGGCTACCTTAGTACTTAGTTAAGTAGGATTAACTGCCCTGCCATTCTTGCTGCATTAAATCATAGGTGGCAATAGAGCCAAGTGATTAGGCCCAACTTAGAATTATCCTTAGCATCGATAAACCCTAGATGATAAACCCAACATAGGTGGCAATAGAGCCAAGATTAGGCCCAACCTAGGGTGCCTCGGCATCGATAAACCCTAAATGATGAAAACTTAACTTGGTTGCCCCGGATGCCTCGGTGTCGATGAGAACCTAAATGATGAAAGCTTAGGCTTTTAGGGTGCCTCGGTGTCGACAAACCCTAAATCATGAGACCATGATCTTGTTCCTTGACAATAACCATCTTTTTGACCAAACTTTTTTCCTATTTAGAGAGAAACATGGCCCACAACGATGAGGCCGGTGGTTCGGGCGGCAAGCAATTCTGGGAGCTGTCCCAAGAGATGGAGGAACAACCTCACCGCTATGATGACGCCGCGGAAGACACCGATCCTGATTACACAACCCCTAGTGGC
>NW_021215682.1:0-2305 GCF_002162155.2 Triticum dicoccoides | reverse complement strand
TGGTGTCACGTGCTCGTCTCGGCGTCCGTCGTACAAAGACATTAATGTACTTAAATCCATGCCATCTCCTCTTTGAGAACTCAGGCCATAGTAGCTCTGCAAGCTGCTCATTGCAAGCTCGGCCTATTCCCTGTGTAGACTTGTCGCAATCTAGTAAATTCACAATGTCCCTATTTTGCTGAATGTTCGGAGCCCACGCTCTGGAAAAAAGCAGAGAAGAGGTTAGAACAGACTATTATATTTACATACCATGTACAGTTGTACACCAACTTAAATAGTCAAAACATGGGTGAAGCGTCCTGATGCAAAAGCAAGGAGGGAAACACTAGACCTTAAACAGCGACAATACTATGAACTTCTAAAAATGAGTTGTCTTTATCTGATAAATAGTTTGGACTTTGTAACTGACCAAAAATCAATAATAATGAAACTTATGGACTCTGTGTTGCAGCATGGAAGAGAAAAAAACCAAAAACACAAGGAATACAGTAACATTAGGAATTCTTCTAGCTTAATGCTCATGTATATACAGATTGTGCTCTATCTCTGTTGTTTGAATAATGTTCAGAGCTCAGTTTCTTTGCACAGATGTTCAGAATTCATACAACAATTTGCTACAGAAAAACGACACGTTTTCCAGAGAATTAGCTCATTCTCTTAACAATGAAAGTTGCTGATTTCCTTGCAATGTTCAGTATTTATAGAAATAACTTGCTAAAGAAAAACAAAACAATGTTCAGAGAATTAGTACATTCTTGAACAATGGCGGCTGCTGATTTCCTTGCATAGTGTTCAGTATTTATAGAATAAGTTGCTACAGAGAAACAAACAATGTTCACAGACTTAGTATATTCTTGAACAAATGCCAGCTGCTTATTTCTTTGAATAGTGTTCAGAATTTCATCCAAGAAAGATCCCCCCTACAGAATAAAAATGAACTGCTAGTCTCAGTTCATTGACTGAAAAAATGTCATTGTTTCAGAGATGCATCTAGGGATTTCCTTTTCCAATCTCCACAGCCGGTTCGGATACTTGTAAGGATTTCCGCAGAGATGCGCCCCCGAACACTACTTCGTTGTGCTCCGGCGTCAACGAAAGACGAGACTGAGGCGGATGAGTTACGACATGAGACACAGCAATTGAATCATGCCATAGATTCGCTGAACGGGGTTGGCTTCCGGGGGGGGGGGGGGCAAGGACCAAAATTGTGAAGTATCAAATGGTAGACATCAAGATGCACCAACCAATGCAGGGCCTGGCTGCATCGTATGAACTGTCGCTTATACTCTAACTTGGATGGTCGTGGGAAAATTGGCAAAAGGTAAATTAATGGCAAAAGAATTCAATTTACCCGTGTCCTACTCCTTTGAACCAATCGAACCAATCCTCTCCGGTGGCCAAATCTGAGAACAAAAACCCCTGTCAGTACTTGCACTTTGACCAGCAAGAAAAACAGAGTGACAAAATCCCAAGGAGGATGGCCCCCGATATTCATGCTGATGCTGCCACATTTCACATTTGGTTAATGCATTAACAAATTAGTCATGGGGCCTGGAATTGGGCCCTAAATCTTAGGTTTTCTAATTGCTAACATAAACAAGTAGGAGTATAGTAAACAAAAGCAAGATAGGACCCAGCCCACATTGAGTGAGTAAACACTAAACATTGTTCCGGCTACCAGATGATGCCAAATATAATTTTATGGCTTACGAGATTCAAATGAAATCACACATACAAATTGATATCTCATGTGTGAAGACGATTATCGGCAAGACAATGCAGTAGCTACATAACATGGTTAACTGATAAAATATATTTGTCGAGTTCAAACCAACCCTCATTTAATCCCTGATTTTATCCTGGTAATTTTGACTGGCTTAGAAAAAGGCCTAATAGACAGAGGATGGCTTAGAAAAATCCTATTTTTGTGAAACAGTAAGCAATCCTCTTTTCTGAGCACAGAGCCACTAAGGTGGCCTGCTTTTCTTCAGTTTTGAGATCCATATTGCTTCTATTTTCTTGTACAGCATCCTCACAGGATTAGTCCTTCTGAAGAAATTAAATCATCTTCTTCCTCCTCATGCTGAAAACGAGCAAAGGTGTGCCTCACGAACCTATCCATACTAGTTTTATGAGAGCAGAGGTGCCAAAAAATCGACATCCATGTGCTGCTCCCCTGTCAAAACTGGGTGTTCGTGAGCACAGAGAACGTGGCCGCCATCAGCTATGAACTCATCGGAAGGAAGAGGGATTGGGGGAGGGGGAGGGGGGGGTACCGGGACATCCTCGGAGCCGACGCGGACGC
>NW_021215681.1:0-848 GCF_002162155.2 Triticum dicoccoides | reverse complement strand
CAGAACGTTCCTTCACCACTCCCTTGGTATGGAACAAATTGTGCCTCTGATTTTGCTCAGCTTGTGTGACCTGCACACTCAAAACACGTTGAGCAACTAAACATTCATACCTGTCAGCGTCTTCAGGAGCCATGTATTGCGTCTCATGATCAGAATCATCTCCACCATGTTCTTCACGTGTAATAAGAGCCAATGTCTCCTCATCATAGTCACTAGCGGACTCATATCCACCATCTGCGGTAGCAATCATCACACGCGGAGATTTGCATTCCCTCGCATAATGACCTCCTCCCTTACAACGACGACAAATAATATCACTTGTGTGCCCTGTTGATGCCATGGAAGAAGAAGAACGCTGTGCAGGCCCCGCAGGTGCGCTCTTGGCAGATAATGGTGGTTGTTCCTGTTTTGTTGTATCATGACTGTAGGAGGCACCTGATTGAGGTGCTGGTGCAGTTGAAGTAGAAGATGCACGCGGCGTCCATGAGGAAGGTCGGCCTGCAGAAAAGTTAGTTCGCGCCAATGCTTGTCGATCCTGCACTTCACGTTCAGCTTTACAAGCAAGATGGAATAAACGAGTGATATTAGTATACTCCTTACAGTCTAGAATGGTCTGAATCTCTCTATTTAATCCACCCAGAAAACGTGCAAGCATAGCTTCATTCTCCTCAACAATACCACATCGAATCATGCCAGTTTGTAATTCCTGATAATATTCTTCTACAGAATTTTTTCCTTGTCTTAAACGCTGCAATTTTTGAAGCAATTCACGTTGATAATATGGTGGAACCCAACGCGTACGCATAGCAGTTTTCAAAGCAGCCCAAGTAGTTGGAATAGGATATAAT
>NW_021215680.1:0-919 GCF_002162155.2 Triticum dicoccoides | reverse complement strand
ATGGTCATCTTGGTGACAAGCTCGAGTTCATCGAAAACGGAGTTCACTCACATCTTCTATGATGTTTTCGATGTTGGAGGTTATGCCGGTTCTTCTCGGTTGGAGGTTTCACTCCTGTATTTTTTGGCATACCTCCCCTGCCTCTTCTTACTATATTATCGGTTCTTGTTTGGTTCTTCTCTTTGTGAGTTTTGGAGCTTATGGTCATGTTGGTGACAAGCTCGAGTTCATCGAAAACGAAGTTCACTCGCATCTTCTATGATGTTTTCGATGTTGGAGGTTATGCCGGTTCTTCTCAGTTGGAGGTTTCACTCCTCTATTTGTTGGCATACCTCCCCTGCCTCTTCTTACTATATTATCGGTTCTGGTTTGGTTCTTTTCTTTGTGAGTTTTGGAGCTTATGGTCATCTTGGTGACAAGCTCGAGTTCATCGAAAATGGAGTTCACTCGGATCTTCTATGATGTTTTCGATGTTGGAGGTTATGCCAGTTCATCTCAGTTGGAGGTTTCACTCCTCTATTTGTTGGCATACCTCCCCTGCCTCTTCTTACTATATTATTGGTTTTTGTTTGGTTCTTCTCTTTGTGACTTTTTGAGCTTATGGTCATCTTGGTGACAAGCTCAAGTTCATCGAAATCGGAGTTCACTCGCATCTTCTATGATGTTTTCGATGTTGGAGGTTATGCCGGTTCTTCTCAGTTGGAGGTTTCACTCCTCTATTTGTTGCCATACCTCCCCTGCTTCTTCTTACTATATTATTGGTTCTTGTTTGGTTCTTCTCTTTGGGAGTTTTGGAGCTTATGGTCATCTTGGTGACAAGCTCGAGTTCATCGAAAACGGAGTTCACTTGCATCCTCTATGATGTTTTCGATGTTGGAGGTTATGTTGGTTCTTCTAAGTTGGAGGTTTCACTCCTCTA
>NW_021215679.1:0-3525 GCF_002162155.2 Triticum dicoccoides | reverse complement strand
CAGCCGCAGAACAGGATCCTAGGACGACGCTTGGGGGCGCAGGCATGGGGGTGAGACATGGATCAGATGCCCACGGGCATCGCGTGGCGGCGGCGGCAACGGCGACCGATGGAGGGATGCGTGGCCTCTGCGAGGGTTTTGGGGGCCGGGCCGACGCCGTAAGTGCTCGGAACAGCGGCGCCGTCGCGCTCCGGGCGCGGTCGTCGGAGGTGCTGCGGAGCAAGCGTGGACGGTACGAGGTCGTGGAGACGAGGCTGCGGTGCCGGCGCGAGGGTGGATTGAGGGAAGGAGACGAGGCTACGGTGCCAGTGGTGGGTGGGTGTGGGTGGCGGCGGGGTTGCCTCGATGGGATCTGGGGGATCGAGGGGAGGGTGAGTGGGTAGGTTAGGGTTTCTATTTCTCGGGAGAAGCTCCGCCATTGGATGGACGCACGATGTATGGCTCAGATTGCTCCAATTTGGTGATCCGCGTGAAGGCGGTTCCTTGCGTCTCATTGGCCGGCTGTCTCACGCTTGTATCTCAAAACATTGAACTCAAATCTTTGAATATTTTTCAAAAAAACATAACAATGGCATAGTTTATCAAAATGATCTCCTATTTCGCATAAGTATGCATCTTGGAGTAGCAAACAATGTTGCCAAATAGAGCTTTCATTTTCTTTGCACAAAAAACATCATTTTCCATTTTTTAAGTGCCCAAAATGAGCTTTTTTTTGAAGAACCTACCATATATTTGTTGTAAAATTGGACCAAATCATTTTTATAAAATAGTAGGCCATATTTAATGCACAATTGACTAAATGGTTGGGTGTAAAAAGTTTTGATCCACCTCTCGTGAAAAAGACAAATTTCTGCCGATTCAGCTGGAAGCGGGTCAAATTTGAACTGTAGCTGCCTTGTAGTTTTCTATTTATTTTTTCCAAAAATCATTTCTAGGTACATAAGTATCTATTTAATCAGAGAAACACCAAAAAAATTCCAAGATTCAACCACTAGCTAGGAACGGCCATTCCCGCCGTTTTGACCGCATTTTGAAACAGGCATAAAAAATTCAAAAAAAATCAAAAAATTGGGAAACCATCGCATTGTGTCATTATATGTGGCCAAGTTCCCAGGAAAAATAACAAACTTGTAATACGGTAATTATTTAAAAAAATGTTCTCAGAAACGAGCTATCACGTGTGGAGATCAATGGCTTTCAAGTCAAATGATCAATCTTATGGCCACATTCATGGCATAGTTTGTTAAAATGATCTCATATTGTGCACAAGGGTGCATATTGGAATGGCAAACAATGTTGCCCAAGGAAGTTTTCATTTTCTTTGGACGGAAAAACCATTTTCCATTTTTCGAGTGCCCAAAAGGAGGTTTTTTTTGTGAAGGACCTCCCAAATATTTGTTGCAAAATTTGACCAAATCATTTTTCTAAAATACTAGGACATATTTAATGCACAATTGACCAAATGGTTGGGTGTAAAAAGTTTTGATCCACCTCTCGTGAAAATGACAAATTTCGGCCGAATCAGTTGGAAGCGGGTCAAATTTGAACTGTAGCTGCCTTGTAGTTTGCTATTTATTTTTTCCAAAAATCATTTCTAGGTACATAAGTATATATTTCATCATAGAAACACCAAAAAAATTCCAAGATTCAACCACTAGGCAGGAACGGTCATTCCCGCCGTTTCGACCGCATTTTGAAACGGGCATAAAAAATTCTAAAAAAATCAAAAAATTGGGAAACCTCCGCATTGTGTCATTATATGTGGCCAAGTTCCTAGGAAAATAACAAACTTGTAATACGGCAATTATTTTAAAAAAGTGTTCTCAGAAACGAGCTATCACGTGTGGAGATCAATGGCTTTCAAGCCAAATGATCAATCTTATGGCCACATTCATGGCATAGTTTGTTAAAATGATCTCATATTGTGCACAAGGGTGCATATTGGAATGGAAAACAATGTTGCCTAAGGAAGTTTTCATTTTCTTTGGACGAAAAAACCATTAAAAAGACAAATATCCGCTGATTCAATTGGAAGCGGGTCAAATTTGAACTGCAGCTGCCTCATAGTTTGCTATTTATTTTTTCCAAAAATCATTTCTAGTTATATAAGTACCTATTTAATCATAAATACATGGTTTGGTGGCAATAAATCGAGGTTTGGGCGGTGGTCGAGGGCCCCAACTCTAGAGCGCGTAAACTCGCATGCCCGCCGCGTGGTCACCGCATGACCGTAGTGTTGCCATGTGTTCTGGGCGGCCTAGGCATGTATAGTGGGTTGGGCACTCCCCAGGTAGGTGCTAGGAAGAAAAATACAACATAAGATTCTCACGAGGAGACCGATCGATGCTCAAACATGAATTAGCAGCCAAGTGTTTGATTAGCGGTACGGGAAATGTACATGGCTAATGGGCGTGAGTTTTGGCCGAGGATGATCAGTTACTAAGAAGACCGTCTTCACAAATTTTCAGCTCAAAAGGAGGAGCCTAGGTGGTACTTGCTTTGCAAACTACCACACTGGATATAAATACGATTGTTGAAGCTGGGCTCAAAATAATGAATGGATTGAGCTGGCATTTGGTGGAGGATGGTTATTTGGGCATAGGAAAGCACTGTAGAAAATGGATACTATTCGGACATGCCAAAGTGGTACTTCCTTCACAAACTGTTGTTTTGAACAGAATAGGAAAATGAATATTTTTGAATTATTTTTGACTAGGCAAGGAAGGTTTTTACATATTTGAAGAAGATATGACCCAAAGAATTTATGAGATTTTTTTGGGAATTTTGGGAATGGCAGAAATATAGGTTGCTTCACAACCTAGGGCAAAAACTGCCACATGGACATGGCACATAGGCAAAACTGATGAGGTGGCGCCTAGTCATAGCAACCCACCACAATTTACAAGGCTATGACCATCTATATTGGTCGTTAACAACTAGAAATAAGGCAGCGGACTAGTGCTGTTTGCTTTATGACCTTTTCGTGTAAGGAAATTACGACCTTTGTGACCAAAATGGTCGCAATGGTTTAGGCTTTGGAGCCCCCCGAACAACTTTTGACCAATTGGTCTGAACTGGTCATAGATCTATGACCAATTCTTCCAGGGTCACTGGGAGAAGGTCACTAGTTGATATATTTCTTGTAGTGCATCTGCCTTTGACTCCTCGAGGTTAGAATAGTCATTAGGATGATATTCTAAACAAGAATCAACAGGTGGGGAGCGTACGAGTTTCATTGCTTCCAGAATGGCACTCAATGCCTTGGTGCCAATTTTGTAAGTCATTGCAGTGTTCCACAATATTATTCTGATGCGCGGATTCTGATATTCACTGTAATTGCGTATAATATCTGAGAACCATGAAAACATAAATAGTTGTGAGATTATCTTTGTAATGCAGATGATATTCTAATATAGGGGCACCCCTGTAAACACTTATGTGCTATCACTGGATTCTGATGAGAGAGCTCATGTGTGCTGTAATATCGTGCGTGCATTTATATAATCTGGCACAAGTACACAAAAA
>NW_021215678.1:0-2015 GCF_002162155.2 Triticum dicoccoides | reverse complement strand
CAGCCGTCCATGCTCCGCCGCCCCCGCTTAGTCCGCCGCCCGCGGCTGCGGCCCCCCAGGTCGGAGTCCCCTCCCCTAGTAGCCTCGAGCGCATGCCCGCAACCCTTCGCCCGTTAGCCCGCGTGCCCGATAGGCCCCCTATGCCTATGACAATTGGGCCCCGCCCTAGAGAACAAAAAAGATTAAAAAATATAATATAAAAATGTAATTAATTAACTTAATTAATCTGGTTTAATTAAACTAATTGAACTTAATGAACCTAAATATCTGATTAAAACTAACTAATCTGTTAGTTAGGGTAATGTGTCTATGACAGACGGGACCCACGTGTCAGTTTGACCAATCAATTGTCAGAGTTGACCACTGACGTCATGCTAACGTCATGGTGATGTCATAATT
Organism: Triticum dicoccoides; assembly: GCF_002162155.2. Taxonomy (NCBI): domain Eukaryota; kingdom Viridiplantae; phylum Streptophyta; class Magnoliopsida; order Poales; family Poaceae; genus Triticum; species Triticum dicoccoides. Next base: position 1,616 of record NW_021215678.1, on the reverse strand, counting down.
GTATTTTCTAATTTAATTAAATCTATTAATCATGAAAATGAATTTAAACTTTAAAAATTAATATAAAATAATCCGTAGCTCGGATGAAAAAACTTTGTACATGAAAGTTGCTTAGAACGACGAGACGAATCTGAATACGCAGCCCGTTCATCCGCCACACATGCCTAGCTTAGCGAACACACAACTTTTCCCCTCCGGTTAGACTGTCCGGAAATGCCAAACACTGGGAATACTTTCCCGGATGTTTCCCCCTTCACCAGTATCACCTATTACCGTGTTAGGGCACACCTAGCACCGCTCATTGTCATGTCATGCTTATGTTTGCATTATATTTATTGTTTCTTCCCCCTCTTCTCTTCGGTAGACTACGAGACCGACGCCGCTGCTGCCCCGGTCGACTATGGTGTTGACGACCCCTCCTTCTTGCCAGAGTAACCAGGCAAGCCCCCCTTGATCAACCTGATATCGCATATTCCTTCTCTCTATTGCTTGCATTAGAGTAGTGTAGCATGTTACTGCTTTTGATTAATCCTATTCTGCTGCATAGCCTATCTTTGCTACTATTGTTGTTACCTTTACCTACAATCCTAAATGCTTAGTGTAGCATGCTAGTTTATCATCAGTGGCCCTACATTCTTGTCCGTCTGCCATGCTATACTATCGTGCCATGATCACTCGGGAGGTGATCACGGGTATATACTTATATACATAATATATGATACATGTGCTGACTAAAGTCGGGTCGGCTCATAGAGTACCCGCGAGTGATTTAGGGATTGGGGGCTGAAAGGACATTTGTCCCGACGACCCTCTGGCTGGATCTTTGTGGCGGAGCGACAGGGCAGGTTGAGACCACCTAGGTGAGAGGTGGGACTGGCCCTGGTCGGCGTCCATGGTTACATCAATTAACACGCTTAATGAGATCTTGGTATTTGATCTGAGTCTGGCCATTGGCCTATACGCACTAACCAACTATGCGGGAACAGTTATGGGCAGTCGATGTCGTGGTATCAGTCGAAGCCTTCTTGACGTCAGCGACTGAGCAGCATGCGCCGGGTTGGACAGTGTAACGCAACTTCCTTTGTAATGGAGGTTGCTAGGTATGGTCACCGGTCGCGTACGTAATGTGCATGTGTGTAATGGGTGATGCGCCCAGACCCCTGTGCATAGGATTTAGACTGGCGTGTTGACCTCTCTGTTGTGCCTATGTAGGGCTGCGACGTGTTGATCTTACGAGGTTAGGCATGACCCAGGAAAGTGTGTCTAGCCAAAAAGGATCGAGCGTGTTGGGAAATGTGGTGCACCCCTCTAGGGAAGTTTATCTATTCGAATAGCCGTGTCCCTCGGTAAAAGGATGACCCAGAGTTGTACGTCGCCTTATGACAACTAGAACTGGATACTTAATAAAACACACCCTTTCAATTGCCAGATACAATCCGGTGATCACTCTCTCACATGGCGACGAGGAGAGGATCGCCGGGTAGGATTATGATATGCGATGATTCCTGGTTAACTTACCATCTACTCTCTTCTACTGCTTCAAGATGGAGGCTGCCAGAAGCGTAGTCTTCGATAGGACTAGCTATCCCCCTCTTATTCTGGCATTCTGCAGTTCA
>NW_021215677.1:0-2015 GCF_002162155.2 Triticum dicoccoides | reverse complement strand
CAGCCGTCCATGCTCCGCCGCCCCCGCTTAGTCCGCCGCCCGCGGCTGCGGCCCCCCAGGTCGGAGTCCCCTCCCCTAGTAGCCTCGAGCGCATGCCCGCAACCCTTCGCCCGTTAGCCCGCGTGCCCGATAGGCCCCCTATGCCTATGACAATTGGGCCCCGCCCTAGAGAACAAAAAAGATTAAAAAATATAATATAAAAATGTAATTAATTAACTTAATTAATCTGGTTTAATTAAACTAATTGAACTTAATGAACCTAAATATCTGATTAAAACTAACTAATCTGTTAGTTAGGGTAATGTGTCTATGACAGACGGGACCCACGTGTCAGTTTGACCAATCAATTGTCAGAGTTGACCACTGACGTCATGCTAACGTCATGGTGATGTCATAATTGTATTTTCTAATTTAATTAAATCTATTAATCATGAAAATGAATTTAAACTTTAAAAATTAATATAAAATAATCCGTAGCTCGGATGAAAAAACTTTGTACATGAAAGTTGCTTAGAACGACGAGACGAATCTGAATACGCAGCCCGTTCATCCGCCACACATGCCTAGCTTAGCGAACACACAACTTTTCCCCTCCGGTTAGACTGTCCGGAAATGCCAAACACTGGGAATACTTTCCCGGATGTTTCCCCCTTCACCAGTATCACCTATTACCGTGTTAGGGCACACCTAGCACCGCTCATTGTCATGTCATGCTTATGTTTGCATTATATTTATTGTTTCTTCCCCCTCTTCTCTTCGGTAGACTACGAGACCGACGCCGCTGCTGCCCCGGTCGACTATGGTGTTGACGACCCCTCCTTCTTGCCAGAGTAACCAGGCAAGCCCCCCTTGATCAACCTGATATCGCATATTCCTTCTCTCTATTGCTTGCATTAGAGTAGTGTAGCATGTTACTGCTTTTGATTAATCCTATTCTGCTGCATAGCCTATCTTTGCTACTATTGTTGTTACCTTTACCTACAATCCTAAATGCTTAGTGTAGCATGCTAGTTTATCATCAGTGGCCCTACATTCTTGTCCGTCTGCCATGCTATACTATCGTGCCATGATCACTTGGGAGGTGATCACGGGTATATACTTATATACATAATATATGATACATGTGCTGACTAAAGTCGGGTCGGCTCATAGAGTACCCGCGAGTGATTTAGGGATTGGGGGCTGAAAGGACATTTGTCCCGACGACCCTCTGGTTGGATCTTTGTGGCGGAGCGACAGGGCAGGTTGAGACCACCTAGGTGAGAGGTGGGACTGGCCCTGGTCGGCGTCCATGGTTACATCAATTAACACGCTTAATGAGATCTTGGTATTTGATCTGAGTCTGGCCATTGGCCTATACGCACTAACCAACTATGCGGGAACAGTTATGGGCAGTCGATGTCGTGGTATCAGTCGAAGCCTTCTTGACGTCAGCGACTGAGCAGCATGCGCCGGGTTGGACAGTGTAACGCAACTTCCTTTGTAATGGAGGTTGCTAGGTATGGTCACCGGTCGCGTACGTAATGTGCATGTGTGTAATGGGTGATGCGCCCAGACCCCTGTGCATAGGATTTAGACTGGCGTGTTGACCTCTCTGTTGTGCCTATGTAGGGCTGCGACGTGTTGATCTTACGAGGTTAGGCATGACCCAGGAAAGTGTGTCTAGCCAAAAAGGATCGAGCGTGTTGGGAAATGTGGTGCACCCCTCTAGGGAAGTTTATCTATTCGAATAGCCGTGTCCCTCGGTAAAAGGATGACCCAGAGTTGTACGTCGCCTTATGACAACTAGAACTGGATACTTAATAAAACACACCCTTTCAATTGCCAGATACAATCCGGTGATCACTCTCTCACATGGCGACGAGGAGAGGATCGCCGGGTAGGATTATGATATGCGATGATTCCTGGTTAACTTACCATCTACTCTCTTCTACTGCTTCAAGATGGAGGCTGCCAGAAGCGTAGTCTTCGATAGGACTAGCTATCCCCCTCTTATTCTGGCATTCTGCAGTTCA
>NW_021215676.1:0-914 GCF_002162155.2 Triticum dicoccoides | reverse complement strand
CTAGCAAACGAACTTATACGATCTTGTGCTATGTTTAGGATTGGGTCTTGTCCATCACATCATTCTCCCAATGATGTGATCTCGTTATCAATGACATCCAGTGTCCATAGTCAGGAAACCATGACTATCTGTTGATCAACGAGCTAGTCAACTAGAGGCTCACTAGGGACATGTTGGTGTCTGTTATTCACACATGTATTACGATTTCCGGATAACACAATTATAGCATGAATAAAGACAATTATCATGAACAAGGAAATATAATAATAATGCTTTTATTATTTCCTCTAGGGCATATTTCCAACAGTCTCCCACTTGCACTAGAGTCAATAATCTAGTTACATTGTGATGAATCGAACACCCATGGAATTCTGGTGTTGATCATGTTTTGCTCTAGGGAGAGGTTTAGTCAATGGATCTGCTATATTCAGGTCCGTATGTACTTTACAAATCTCTATGTCTCCATCTTAAACATTTTCACGAATGGAGTTGAAGCGACGCTTGATGTGCCTTGTCTTCTTGTGAAACCTGGGCTCCTTGGCAAGTGCAATAGCTCCAGTGTTGTCACAGAAGATCTTGATCGGCCCCGACGCATTGGGTATGACTCCTAGGTCGGTGATGAACTCCTTCACCCATATTGCTTCATGTGCTGCCTCCGAGGCTGCCATGTACTCCGCTTCACATGTAGATCCCGCCACGACGCTTTGCTTGCAACTGCACCAGCTTACTGCCCCACCATTCAAAATATACACGTATCCGGTTTGTGACTTAGAGTCATCCAGATCTGGGTCGAAGCTAGCGTCGACGTAACCCTTTACGACGAGCTCTTCGTCACCTCCATAAACGAGAAACATTTCCTTAGTCCTTTTCAGGTACTTCAGGATATTCTTGACCGCTGTCCAGTGTTCCTTGCC
>NW_021215675.1:0-1217 GCF_002162155.2 Triticum dicoccoides | reverse complement strand
CTACAGAATTTTTCCCTTGTCTTAAACGCTGCAATTTTTGAAGCAATTCACGTTGATAATATGGTGGAACCCAACGCGTACGCATAGCAGTTTTCAAAGCAGCCCAAGTAGTTGGAATAGGATATAATCTACAATGTTCAGACCACCATACACATGCAAAACTAGTGAAAGCACAAACAGCAGCAGCAACTCGTCTCTCCTCAGGATATTGTAAACATGTAAATCGTTGTTCAGTTTCTAACTCCCAAGTAAGATATATATCAGGAACATATCTACCCTCAAATGGTGGAATATTCAATTTCAGTTTAGGAATATGGACATCATCTCGTACCTGAGGTGGTGGTGCAGGCCTACCATTACGAATATATACCTGAGGTCGACCTGCTGGTGGTGGTACAGGTGGCTGCACATAGTGCTGATTTTGATCAACCTCATCCACATAATCTCCCACATAATCATCCTCCTCCGCATCAGCAGCAGGAGCCACAGAAGTATCAACAGCAGCACCAACAGTTTGGCCAAACTCAAGAGGAACACGGCTTGCTCGGCGGAGGTCTATTTCGTGATGTGGAGGTAGTCGTTGTTGTTGTTGTTGGAGAGGTGCGTTAGGTGCAGCGGGTGGTGGTGGTGGAAGACGCGCGAGCAATTCATTAAACTTGTTATCGAGCTTTGTTTCGAACGTCTTCTCAAGGCCAGTGATCTTCTCCATGGCCTCTTTAAAATTGTTCAGCACATCTTGCACCTGTTCAGTCATCATTTGCTGACACTTATCATGAAGCTCCTTGTTCGATAAATTCTCCCAGTCAATCTCGTCGGCTTGTGATCCTGGCATGGTTAGCAGCAATAGAAACACACAAGAATATGATCCTACAGACTACGAACAAGTGGTGGTGGTGGGTGTCACAAATCCGTCAAGCAAAACTCAAATTCTTACCAGTTCTTACCCAGCAACAGGCGGTGATCGGCAACCGTTGTAGTCAAAACTCTCAAAGCTTGGATAGAGCGATTACCAGGGAGAGTCAAACGCACGATGTAGATGTATGTGGAGCTGGGAAGGCTTATAATATGGTAGCAAAAAGGGTCAGCAATAATCAATTCAGAGATGCAAAGTTGAATAAACGCTCAACGACGGTACTGTGCTGGTCCTAGGCTAGACTGTGCTAGAGACGCGAGCCTAGAACACCAACAAAATCACGGCGCGGCACGTAAACAAGGGA
>NW_021215674.1:0-1324 GCF_002162155.2 Triticum dicoccoides | reverse complement strand
TCCTCGGAGACAGAACCTGCCGCAGAGAGCACCGATACGCAAACATTACCAAACAGTATGCAACAATATGATGCATGCATGAGACATGGCAAAATGAGTGTATTGGGCTAATGCAACTAAAACCAGAAGGGTTTGAACAAATTTGAATCAAGGATTCAAATTTCAAATTCAAATATGGCCTTTTAAAGTGCTTTTCCTTGTTCTGCTTGAAACATCAATTTAACTTGTTTGATCATGCATGAAAATAGTACAGATGGATAGATTGGATTTTTCTGATCATTTTTCATATATAATTTGTCCAATTTGGAGTTACAGAATAAAAGTTATGAATTTTTGAAGTTTAATTAATATTCTGGAATTTCCTGATTTAAATTAAATCCAGAAATTATAGTTATTGCGCCAGCATGACGTCAGCATGACGTCAGTGGTCAACTGCGGCTGGCTGGAGTCAAACCTGACGTGTGGGGCCCACACGTCAGTGACAGGGGGGTTAAACAGGGTTAAATTAATTCTAATTACTAATTAGTGGCGCTGGGGCCCACTGGTCAGTGTCAGGGGTTAACTAACAGTGGTTAGCGCTAATCTAACCATCTGACCGACAGGGCCCACGCGTCAGTGAACCTGGGGGGTCAAACCTCAGGTCGGACAAGTCAAACCCCACCGGCGACATGACGCCGGCGAGGCCCGAGACGGCGGCGAAAGTGCTTTTTGCCATTCCGGAAACCAAATGGACGGCGGAAGGCATCTACGTGTTGCTGAGGTTGAGCCGCGACTATTGGTGGTGGTGGTTGGGCTCGGGGTGGCCGGAGTTGACGGCGGCGAGCTCGGCTGCGGCTGCCGGAGTTCGGTCGTGCACGGGAACAGGGTTGGAGCTCGAAGTCGAGCGAAGCGAGGCGCTAGGGATGCTCTACGGGGTCTTGCGAACTCGTTGGACTCGTCGGGGTGACCAAATGGTCACCGGAGCTGCGTCGACGGCGAGCTCGGCGACGGCGGAGGTTCGGCCGTGGTGGGGAGGAGGCTACGGTGGGGAAACGAGGGGGAGGAGAGGGGAAAACGGTGGCGTAGCTCACCGCGGTTGCAGTGGGCGTCGAAGTGGGCTCGGGGACGCGCTGGAGACGGCGAATCGACGGCGACGGTGGTCGGAGCCCGAAGAGGGGAACGGCGACGTGGCGGCGATGCAGGGCTTCCGGGGAGCTGTGGAGCGGTGGGGAGGAAGAGGGAGTCGAGGCGGAGCTCCTGAGCTAGTCGGGGAGCGAGGGGTGGCCGGAGATGGCTGCTATGGCGAACGGCGGCGACGGTGGTGTTCGGCCGTGTGAGAGAGAGA
>NW_021215673.1:0-1335 GCF_002162155.2 Triticum dicoccoides | reverse complement strand
TGCAGCAAGCACTAAGCATATATGGTGGCTAACATACGCAAATGAGAGCGAGCAGAGAGGCAAAGCACGGTCGTGAAGCTAGAAGTGATCAAGAAGTGATCCTGAAACTACTTACGGTCATCCATAACCCTGACCGTGTTCAATTCCCGGACTCCGCCGAGAAGATACCATCATGGTTACACACGCGGTTGATGTATTTTAATTAAGTCAAGTGTCAAGTTCTCTACAACCGGACATTAACAAATTCCCATCTTCCTCATAACCGCGGGCACGGCTTTCGAAAGATAATACCCTGCAGGGGTGTCCCAACTTAGCCCATTATAAGCTCTCATGGTCAACAAAGGATATTCCTTCTCCCAGGAAGACCCGATCAGTCTCGGAATCCCGTTTTACAAGACTTTTCAACAATGGTAAAACAAGACCAGCAAAGCCGCCCGATGTGCCGGCAAATCCCGATAGGAGTCGCACGTATCTCGTTCTTAGGGCACACCGGATAAGTCAAGCTACGAGTAAAACCAAGCTCGAGTTTCCCCGTGGCGGCCCCGCAGGCTGCTCGGTTCGGACCAACACTCGAAGGAGCACTAGCCTGGGGGGGGGGGCTAAAAGAAAGATGACCCTCGAGCTCGCGAAAACCAAAGGGAAAAGGTGTAGGTGGTAGGCAAATGGTAAAACCAAGGTTGGGCCTTGCTGGAGGAGTTTTATTCAAAGTGAACTGTCAAGGGGGTCCCATAAATCACCCAACCGTGTAAGGAACGCAAAAATCAAGGAACATAACACTGGTATGACGGAAAATAGGGCGGCAAGAGTGGAACAAAACACCAGGCATAAGTCCGAGCCTTCCACCCTTTACCAAGTATATAGATGCATTAATTAAATAAGAGATATTGTGATATCCCAACATATCAGTGTTCCAACATGGAACAAACTTCATCTTCACCTGCAACTAGCAACGCTATAAGAGGGCTGAGCAAAGCGGTAACATAGCCAAACAACGGTTTGCTAGGAAGGGATGGTTAGAAGCTTGACATGGCAACATAGGAGGCATGATATAGCAAGTGGTTGGTATCGCGGCATAGCAAAAGAGCGAGCAACTAGCAAGCAAAGATAGAAGTGATTTCGAGGATTGGTCATCTTGCCTGCAAAGTTCTCAGAGTTGTCGAAAGCTTGATCCTCGTAAGCATTCTCAATAGGTTCCTCGTTCACGTACTCGTCTCCCAACTCTACCCAAAGACAATAACACAAGCAAAGTAACATCTATCAACCACGATGTAATGCACAAGCAGCATGATGCAAAACATGGCATGGTATGCGAGATGTGGTATGCAATGCATAAGC
>NW_021215672.1:0-2373 GCF_002162155.2 Triticum dicoccoides | reverse complement strand
TTTAATCCTCCCCAAAATCTATCCATAAAATCATCTTCACTTTCTTCTAAAGAGGAATGCAACAAGGTAGTTTGTAAATCATCATAATATTTTGTTACAGTTTCACTACCTTGTTTTAAGTGTTGCAACTTCTTAATCATGTCACGAGTATAATAAGTAGGGACGAAAGTATGTCGCATGGCAAGTTTCAAATCATCCCAAGTAGTAGGTATATAATCAGGGTGTAACCGACAATATTCACTCCACCAAACCAAAGCATAACCAGTGAAAGAACCAACCGCAACCTTAACCTTTTTATGTTCATTGAAATTATGGGAAGCAAATATATTTTTTATGTCGAACTCCCATTCAATATATAAAGCAGGTTTAAAACGGCCATTAAATGGTGGTATAGATACATTAACCTGATCATGTGCATTTGGATGTTTGTGCACCTCTCGTGATGGTTGTGGTATTTGCATAGGTGGTGGCACGTCTCCCGCGATCGACAAAGCCCATGAATTGACTCTGGATCCTGTCATGATTAGTAGAACAAGAAACAAAACCCAAAAATAATGTTCCTATAACTACTAGGATGTGGTGGTAAAACGCTCACAGTAAAGCAAATATCAATGTCTTACAAGTTCTTACCATGCAGCAGGCGGTGATCGGCAACCAGCGGTGTCAAGTAACTCCGAATATTGAGTAAAGCGATTGCCAGGGGAGCGTATGTATACACGGTGTAGAAATGTGTGGAGCTGGGTTGGCTATATATGGTAGCAAAAGATTAGCAATAATCAATTCAAAGATGCAATGTTGAATAAACGCTCAACGACGGTACTGTGCTGGTCCTAGGCTAGACCGGACTAGAGACGCGAGCCTAGAACACTAATAAGGTCACGGCATAGCACAACTAGCATCAATGAAGGATACTAAGTAGCTCTTGACAGCAAGATATAAGCGAAGATCACAACGGCAGTGAAGATAAAGATGAAAAACAACTGCCAAGCAGGATATACAACAACTCTCTCTTCAACTTTCCTCTTGAAAAGTTTGAGACAATTTTTTGATAAATTCTTTCAAAGAATGCTACTAACTCAATCTAGTTTCCAACAAAAAAAGAATCACAGATTCCAATCTGAATTCAGGTACGAGATTGATTCTAGATAGATCCAATTTTTTTTTCTTCTCTCTTTTTTTTCTCACGCTTTTTTTTTCTTTTTCTTCTCCCTCTTTTTCTTTTTTTTTTCCTTTTTTCTCTCTTTTTTTCTTTATCTTCTTTTTCTCCCTCTTTCCAAGACAAACTAGATAAGATGCAGATTCGATCTGGCGAAGATGTGAGTGACCTCAACTATGATTATGACAATAAACAGTGCGTAGCACGTGGTGGAAATTGGTGGATGGGATGGTGGACAGCGGATGGAATAATGATGCAGCGGCTGCGTGACTAATGTGAACAGAACTCGAAACTCTAAAGGAACTAGACACTAAGACCAGCAACTCGACACGGCGATGCAACCGATAATTCAATAATGCAAACAATGAAAAGAAAATTGCAAAGGCTCAGTCTGGCTAGGACAAAGGATGAATAGATCTAACTTTTTTTTTGTGGCTTTTTCTTGGACAATAGGTAAGAAAATAAATCTAATCTAGGAAAAACTGGAAATTCTCACCGAGCAACCTGAAAACTGATACCACTTGATAGAGGCGAGGGTGTCCCGATCTTTCGATGAGATGATAACTATCGATTTGGTGGAGACGACTTTGACGATCCGACTACAAACGTGCACGACATTGCGCCTTAGCAATCGCTAAACCAATCTCCTGAGGTTATTGACCACGCCGGAGCACGATCAACCTGACCACGAAGGTCTATTCCTGCAAGCAATCGAAGAACGAGCAAGAATATGATAAAAGCAATCTGAATATTGCAAATATATATGAGGTATTGATAATGGTGGGGATCCGGAAGCGGTCTTGGTCTGGTCGTTGGACACAAACGAAGTACACGAAGTTGCAATGGCTAACTTTTAACTAAACAAATCCAAGGAAAAGCTACTAGATGGATCTACTTATATAGGATCAAGGGGTGGCGGCCAAGGAGGTGGGAGGACGTCCCAAGGCAGCCTAAAACTAAATCTAGGTCGTACAAGGCCAATGGGCCCAAGTGGATGTGATGTAACACCTTTGGACTTGTAGTTTGACTCGGATTCTGCTGCAGCATCAGATTGTTTCGTCCACAACTCAACGCTCCGGACGAATTTGAAGGTGATTCCAATTGGGTTGGAAAGTGCACGAAATCTAGTTTCCAACAAAACAAGAATCACCCAATTCGGAGTCCGTATGAAAAACTTGTGTGCGTTTTGAGTCAGGTGTGTCTGTGCAGTCCGAATC
>NW_021215671.1:0-1123 GCF_002162155.2 Triticum dicoccoides | reverse complement strand
GTCTTGCCGCATGGACGGATGCTGAGACGATGTTTGCTGCTCGTCCCCCGCCGGGCCGGTGGCGACATTGACGGCAGGTGACAGGGAACGGCATGGACGCCCCCAACAGGGGCCGTCTGAGCGACGCGAGAAGCGAGAGCGGCCCGGCGCTCGGCACGGGCCCGATGAGCGTCAGACATGGGCGTGATGGTCGGAGGAGAACGGGGTGGTGGAAGACGAATTCCGGCGCACCCCTACCTGGCGTGCCAAATGTCGGATTTCAGGTTCCGGCAGACCCTTGAGGTTTGAACACTGGGGTGCGCGCGGAGATTTCGCCCCCTGCCTTCTTGCACCCCTCCGCCTCACTAAGATCTGAGCTATGGAAAGAATAACACGAGAGACACAGGGTTTATACTGGTTCGGGCCACCGTTGTGGTGTAATACCCTACTCTAGTGTGTGGTGTGGTGGATTGCCTCTTGGGCTGATGATGATGAACAATACAAGGAAGAACAGCCTCGCGAGGGTCTGTTCTTGGCTGGGGGGATGAACTACTGGGAGGAGTTCAGTCACCCTTCTCTTTCTCTCTCTCTATCTCTCTCTCTCTCTCTCCAAACTTCTGAACCTCACCTCTCATGGGTGGCTGGTCCTATTTATAGAGGCCCTGGTCCTCTTCCCAAATATCGAGCGGCAAGGGAGCCAACAATGGCGGGCTCATTTCAAAGGGGACAACTAGTACCGGCTATCCTGACAAAAGTAGTCTTTGCCTACACAAAGCTCTAGTGGTGACACCGTCTTGGGCTCCACGATGACCTCCATCTTGCAGTCCTCCTGGTCTTGGTCTTCTTGCACCGAAATGGCTACCTTTGCCTGATGCCTCGGTACTCCGCGGTTGCGCTTGCCCCCTTTGCACCAAAGAGGAAAGGAGGACACTACGCGGGCTGGCACCCGCCTAGCGCCCATGGTTGTCATGGCTTGCGTCACGGGCACCTCGTGAGGTACCCCGCCTTGATCTCTCCGCCTCCTCGCGAGCCAGCCTGATGAGGCCGTGCCTGAGGAAGCTCCGCGTCGTCCGCCCCGCGAGGCTTGGCCCCTCGCGAGGTCTTGGGTTTGTGTTGGTGAAGATGGGCCGTGCTGGGCCCCCTT
>NW_021215670.1:0-1240 GCF_002162155.2 Triticum dicoccoides | reverse complement strand
TGTTATTGCATAATACTGAAATCAAGTCCTCGTCGCGGCAATCTTTAATCTTGTCTTTGACAAGGAGGAACCTGGCCCAAAAGTGATGTATTGTTTCCTGAGACTGTTGTTGTATGCACGTGAGGTCGCATATATCTGGATGACCGGAATGTCTTGTTGAATATTGCATGTGGTGGGTAGGTGGCTTTAAATCTGAACCCTGACCCAATTTGGAGTCCGGAGTTTGAAAAGCTTCCGAGCTTATTAGTTCGGGTTCCGGGATGTCCAATGATTTTCCGGGCCCCACGCCCAATTCTGGATTCGAAGGGCTTGGAGTGTCGTTCCGCAGACAGGTATCCGGCTCTTCGAGCTCGGAAATCCAAACACTTCTCGTCTTCAATGTAGAGGGAGAGTTGTGTTTTTGCCCCTCTACAACCGCTATCTTATGGGTGATCGGTGGAGATTTGATTTCTCTCTGATCGGGTTTAAGCCCAATCTGATCATTGTCTGTAGCGACCCCCATGGCGGCGATGCGATCCAGGAGTTCATTTAAAGATGACAATTCTACTAGATCCATCCGTTTGGAGTATTCGGAGTCAACACAGAGGCGATTTTCGATGACTTGAGAAGTCACCATTGGCTTGACGACTGAATGGGAGATCATGGTAAAGTTGCCTAATCGGAGTGTTTGGCCTAAGGCCAGGGCTCCTCCGGATGTGATGCTGTCCTTGATGACAAGGCGAGCCATCGATCCTGTCTTCGACGTCACAGCAGAACTCTCAATGAAAGCACCAATGTCGGTGTCAAAACCGGCGAATCTCAGGTAGGGGGTCCCGAACTATGCATATAGGGTCGATGGTAACAGGAGACGGGGGACACGATGCTTACCCAGGTTCGAGCCCTCTTAATGGAGGTAATACTCTACTACTTTCTTGATTGATCTTGATGAATATGAGGATTACAAGAGTTGATCTACCACGAGATCGTAATGGCTAAACCCTAGATGTCTCGCTTGTATGATTGTGATTGCCCCTATGGACTAAACACTCCGGTTTATATAGACACCGAAGGGGCCTAGGGTTGTATAGAGTCAGTTTACAAAGGAAGGAATCTACATATCCGAACGCCAAGCTTGCCATCCATGCAAAAGAGAGTCCCATCCGGACACAGGAGGAAGTCTTTTGTCTTGTATCTTCATAGCCCATTAGTCCGGCCCATGTTACATATGAATCTTTACCTCTCGACCATTTTGAGACTCCTC
>NW_021215669.1:0-988 GCF_002162155.2 Triticum dicoccoides | reverse complement strand
CCATGGTGTACAGAATTTTTATCAAATTGCCATGGTCTACCAAGTAATAAGGAACATGCTTGCATAGGTACCACATCACAATCAACATAATCAGCATATGTAGAGATACTAAAATGCACACGAACAGTACGTGTTACCTTAACCTTGCCGCTGTTGTTGAACCATTGGATGTAGTAAGGATGTGGATGTGGTCTTGTGGTGAGAGAAAGCTTCTCCACCATCTCCATGCTAGCCAAGTTGTTGCAGCTCCCTCCGTCTATTATGACGCGCACAGAACGTTCCTTCACAACTCCCTTGGTATGGAACAAATTGTGCCTCTGACTTTGCTCAGCTTGTGTGACCTGCACACTCAAAACACGTTGAGCAACTAAACATTCATACCTGTCAGCGTCTTCAGGAGCCATGTATTGCGTCTCATGATCAGAATCATCTCCACCATGTTCTTCACGTGTAATAAGAGCCAATGTTTCTTCATCATAGTCACTAGCGGACTCATATCCACCATCCGCGGTAGCAATCATCACACGCGGAGATTTGCATTCCCTCGCGTAATGACCTCCTCCCTTACAACGACGACAAATAATATCACTTGTGTGCCCTGTTGATGCCATGGAAGAAGAAGAACGCTGTGCAGGACCCGCAGGTGCGCTCTTGGAAGATAATGGTGGTTGTGCCTGTTTTCTTGTATCACGGCTGGAGGTGGCACCGGATGGAGGTGCTGGTGCAGTTGAAGTAGAAGATGCACGTGGTGTCCATGATGAAGGTCGGCCTGCAGAAAAGTTAGTTCGCCCCAATGCTTGTCGATCCTGCACTTCACGTTCAGCTTTACAAGCAAGATGGAATAAACGAGTGATATTAGTATACTCCTTATAGTCTAGAATGGTCTGAATCTCTCTATTTAATCCACCCAGAAAACGTGCAAGCATAGCTTCATTCTCCTCAACAATACCACATCTAATCATGCCAGTTTGTAATTCCTGATAATATT
>NW_021215668.1:0-1172 GCF_002162155.2 Triticum dicoccoides | reverse complement strand
TGAGGGTGGAAAGCGGTGCTAAAGGAGAGACGGGTTCCCATAGCATTTTGGAAGCTTTCCCAAAATCGAGAGGTGAAAAGACTTCCTCGATCCGAGTTAATTTCCAAAGGAACACCATGGAGGGACACTATTCGGGAGATGTATAAGTCTGCCAGCTGGCTAGCGGTTATACTCTCACGAACAGGTAAGAAATGGGCTACTTTGGAAAGACGATCGACCACGACGAAAATAGCATTATTCCCTCTCTTGGTCCTGGGAAAACCGGTAATGAAATCCATACCAATTTTATCCCATTTCCATTCAGGAATAGCTAAGGGTTGAAGGGTGCCAGCAGGCCGTTGATGCTCTGCTTTTACACGACGACAGACGTCGCAATTAGCAATATACTGAGCAATTTCTCTCTTCATCCTAGTCCACCAGAACCTTTGACGTAGGTCCTGATACATCTTGGTACTACCGGGATGAATGGTGAGAGGAGATTCATGAGCCTCCTTAAGGATCAACTGCCGTAGATGCTGGTTCTTGGGAACCACTAGACAGTTCTCAAAGTACACAACACCATGATCATTTGTGGAGAAACAACTAGCACCTCCGCTAGCAATGTTCTCTTTGATTTTAGATATTCCCTTATCTCGCTTTTGGGCAGCGATGATTTGATCCGTAAGAGTAGGTTTTGCTACCAAGGTGGAAAGAAAACCTTGAGGTACAATGTGAAGGTTAAGCTTCCGAAATTCCTCATGGAGAAGCGGTTGACTTTGTTGTAACATCAGGTTGTTACAATAAGATTTACGACTTAGCGCATCAGCCATGACGTTGGCTTTCCCTGGGGTGTAGGTTATTCCTAAGTCGAAGTCTGTGATCAACTCAACCCAACGTCTTTGCCTGAGATTCAAATCCGGTTGGGTGAAAATGTACTTCAGACTTTGGTGATCAGTGAATATTTCGCAACGATTACCGAGGAGGTAATGTCGCCAGGTCTTGAGTGCATAGACTACGGCTGCAAGCTCTAGATCATGAGTAGGATAATTCTCCTCATGTGGGTGCAATTGCCGTGAAGCGTAGGCAATTACGTGTCGATCTTGCATGAGAATGCAACCTAGTCCTTGTCGCGAGGCGTCGCAGTAGATAACAAAGTCCTTGGAGAAGTCTGGCGGTACCAGTACGGGAGCAGA
>NW_021215667.1:0-1158 GCF_002162155.2 Triticum dicoccoides | reverse complement strand
TATCATGTCACTATTTGATTGCATGTGATGTTTATCATGTTTATGCATCTTGTTTGCTTAGGACGACGGTAGTAAATAAGATGATCCCTTACAAAATTTCAAGAAGTGTTCTCCCCTAACTGTGCACCGTTGCTACAGTTCGTCGCTTCTAAGCACCACGTGATGATCGGGTGTGATGGATTCTTACGTTCACATACAACGGGTGTAAGACAGTTTTACACAGCGAAAACACTTAGGGTTAACTTGACGAGCCTAGCATGTACAGACATGGCCTCGGAACACGGAGACCGAAAGGTCGAGCATGAGTCGTATAGTAGATACGATCAACATGAAGATGTTCACCGATGATGACTAGTCCGTCTCACGTGATGATCGGACACGACCTAGTTGACTCGGATCATGTAATCACTTAGATGACCAGAGGGATGTCTATCTGAGTGGGAGTTTATAAGATGAACTTAATTATCCTGAACATAGTCAAAAGACCTTTTGCAAATTATGTCGTAAGCTCGCGCTTTAGTTCCACTGTTTAGATATGTTCCTAGAGAAAATATAGTTGAAAGTTGATAGTAGCGATTATGCGATCAGTAGAAAGCTTATGTCCTTAATGCACCGCTCAGTGTGCTGAACCCCAACGTCGTTTGTCGATGTTGCGAACATCGGACATACATGTTTTGATAACTACGTGATAGTTCAATTAAATGTTTTAAGTAGAGGCACCAAAGACGTTTTCGAAACGTCACGGAACATATGAGATGTTTCGAGGGCTGAAATTGGGATTTCAGGCTCGTGCCCACGTCAAGAGGTATAAGACCTCCGACGATTTTCTTAGCCTGCAAACTAAGGGAGAAAAGCTCAATCGTTGAGCTTGTGCTCAGATTGTCTGAGCACAACAATCACTTGAATCGAGTGGGAGTTGATCCTCCAGATGAGATAGTGATGTTTCCCCAAAGTCATTGCCACCAAGCTGCTAGAGCTTCGTGATTAACTATAACATATCAGGGATAGATATGATGATCCTTGAAATATTCATGATGTTTGACACCGCGAAAGTAGAAATCAAGAAGGAGCATCAATTGTTGATGGTTGGTGAAACCACTAGTTTCAAGAAGGGCAAGGGAACAAAGGGATACTTCATGAAACGGCAATTCAGCTGCT
>NW_021215666.1:0-1730 GCF_002162155.2 Triticum dicoccoides | reverse complement strand
CTAAAGCATTATTTTCATGATCTACAAGCATAGAAAATTTACTACTCTCCACATAAGCAAATTTCTTCTCATTCAGAACAGTGGGAGTATCATAAGAGACTTGAATACTATAAATTGTTTCCACATTAAAAGAGTAATGTTCATAAAAAGGGTAATCATAATCATTACAAGTTTTATAAATATAATCATCACTACTTTTTATAGAATAAGTTTCATCACAATAATCATCATAAGTAGCAAGTTCTCATCGATATAATCATCATAAGTAGCAAGTTCTCATCGATATAATCATAAGTAGCAAGTTTCATCACAATAATAATCATCACAATAATCATCATAAATATAATCATCACTGCTGATGCTCGAGGCAACCCGAGCAAGCGAGGCAAGAAGAAGTAGGAATACCGCCTGGGTAAGCACAGAGCGTTCTTTTCCATGATTTCATTTTAGGTGTCTTGTGACCTCCATTTACACCGACCGTTCTCATCGATCATTTTTTATTTTCCTGGCTGCTATTCCAGGAGGCAACACAACTTTTGGAGATCCAACACTTTTGGGTAGCATCGTTGTAAATTGGCGATTCCTTGCCGGTATGCTTGTACGAGCAATTCCCCTGCTTGAGCTACCGCTCGCAGGCACTTAACACCACATCACTTGGTTTCTTATGGGCGACGATGACTGCGATCAGTCATGTTGATGTCCATCTGGACTATCATGCTACCTGGCTAGAAACCGCCTTTTTGACAGGTTTGGATGGCTTGGCTCACTTTTTATAGTTTCATTTCCAGGTTTAAATATGTATGATGTCTTGTGCTTATTACTTGTCCGTTGCATCTATCCAGGATACATGATCAATGCATCCATGCATGCCCTGGACTCGACGCCCGTGGTGAAATGGGAAGGCGAGTGGCTGGACATGCCCTGTGAAGTACTTTTGGCCCTGTTGTTTTAGTTTCGGTCACGGCGATATCTGTGTGTCGAGGGTAAAAGTACTTGTGTCAGGATTATTACCTTTGTAAATGAAAAGGCGAATGATACACTCTGATCACATCGTCGTGGCTCTGCTTTGTTCTCCAGATGTTTATGAATCGTTGAACCTAATCTATGCCCGTGTTGTCCTTCTTATTTTAATTTGTGTAAGCTTCACCTCTTGCCTCCCCTGTGGGTTGTTTCTTATGTCTTGCTCGGTTCTGGTGTTAGCAGGTTACCCTGATAAATTATTTGGCAAAGTAAGCGCCCTGTGTTATCCTGTGTATCATGTTTGGTACATCCTCGTAGCCCCTCTGGTTCATACCCCTCCTGGAGGACCTCTGCTTATGCAAGGTTTGCACCATGCACAAGACATTTTATATCTGTTTCGACCAGCCACCACTATATAGGCAGGTCTGTAATCGATCTGAACCATGGCCAGGTTCAGAGCTATATAAACCTCTCATGTACCGCCGAGTCTGGATTCTCGACCTGCCTCTTTAGTTTGAGTAAGTGAGCTAGCTACATTCATCCATATGATAGTATCTGTTTTTCTCTTTTAATTTTCAATCATTATATTATAAAAGCGGGGCCGATGCATCCACGGCCCGCTTGCTATTACCTTGCTATTTTTTCCATGAGAACCATCCGAGGCTTTAACCCTCTCATGGGCTTCTGGTTTGGCCCACCTGTATATCGGTCTGCATATATATTGTCTATCTGCTCTGTTAGGTCTCCAGCTTGGTTTTTCCCCCTTCAGT
>NW_021215665.1:0-785 GCF_002162155.2 Triticum dicoccoides | reverse complement strand
GCAAGCCATCTCTGTGCAAAGCACGTCGAGGGAACCGGTCTCGCGTAAGCGTACGCGTAAGGTTGGTCTGGGTCGTCTCGTCCAACAATACCGCCGAACCAAAGTATGACATGCTGGTAGGCAGTATGACTTGTATCGTCCACAACTCACTTGTGTTCTACTCGTGCATATAACATCAACATCAATAACCTAGGCTCGGATGCCACTGTTGGGTTTCGTAGTAATTTCAAAAATTTTCCTACGCACACGCAAGATCATGTGATGCATAGCAACGAGGGGAGAGTATTGTCTACGTACCCAACGCAGACCGACTGCGGAAGCGATGACACGACGTAGAGGAAGTAGTCGTACGTCTTCTCGATCCAACCGATCAAGCACCGAAACTACGGCACCTCCGAGTTCGAGCACACGTTCAGCTCGATGACGATCCCCGGACTCCGATCCAGCAAAGTGTCGGGGAAGAGTTTCGTCAGCACGACGGCGTGGTGACGATCTTGATGAACTACAGCAACAGGGCTTCGTCTAAACTCCGCTACAGTATTATCGAGGAATATGGTGGCAGGGGGCACCGCACACGGCTAAGGAATCGATCACGTGGATCAACTTGTGTCAACTTGTGTGTTTAGAGGTGCCCCTGCCTCCGTATATAAAGGAGGAGAGGAGGGGAGGCTGGCCGGCCAAGGGGGGGGAGGCGCAGGAGAGTCCTACTCCCTCTGGGAGTAGGATTCCCCCTCCAATCCTAGTCCAACTAGGATTCCTCGGAGGGGAAAAGAGGAGGAGGGGGC
>NW_021215664.1:0-1052 GCF_002162155.2 Triticum dicoccoides | reverse complement strand
CTTAGCCGCACCCCTTCCTTGGAGGAAGGGGCAAGGCTGCGCCTCCCCCCTCTCCCCTGCCCCTATATATAGTGGAGGGGAGGGAGGGCATCCATACCTGAGCCCTTGGCGCCTCCCTCCCTCCCGTGACACCTCCTCCTCTCCCGTAGGTGCTTGGCGAAGCCCTGCAGGATTGCCACGCTCCTCCATCACCACCACGCCGTTGTGCTGCTGCTGGATGGAGTCTTCCTCAACCTCTCCCTCTCTCCTTGCTGGATCAAGGCATGGGAGACATCGTCGAGCTGTACGTGTGTTGAACGCGGAGGTGCCGTCCGTTCGGCACTAGGATCATCGGTGATCTGAATCACGACGAGTACGACTCCATCAACCCCGTTCACTTGAACGCTTCCGCTTAGCGATCTACAAGGGTATGTAGATGCACTCTCATTCTACTCGTTGCTGGTTTCTCCATAGATAGATCTTGGTGACGCGTAGGAAAATTTTGAATTTCTGCTACGTTCATCAACAGTGGCATCATGAGCTAAGTCTATTGCGTAGATTCTTTGCACGAGTAGAACACAAAGTAGTTATGGGCGTCGATATTGTTCAATATGCTTGCCGTTACTAGTCTTATCTTGATTCGGCGGCATCGTGGGATGAAGCGGCCCGGACCAACCTTACACGTACGCTTACGTGAGACCGGTTCCACCGACAAACATGCACTAGTTGCATAAGGTGGCTGGCGGGTGTCTGTCTCTCCCACTTTAGTCGGATCGGATTTGATGAAAAGGGTCCTTATGAAGGGTAAATAGCAATTGGCATATCACGTTGTGGTTCATGCGTAGGTAAGAAACGTTCTTGCTAGAAACCCATAGCAGCCACGTAAAACATGCAAACAACAATTAGAGGACGTCTAACTTGTTTTTGCAGGGTATGCTATGTGATGTGATATGGCCAAAAAGGATGTGATGAATGATATATGTGATGTATGAGATTGATCATGTTCTTGTAATAGGAATCACGACTTGCATGTCGATGAGTATGACAACCGGCAGGAGCCATAGGAGTTGTCT
>NW_021215663.1:0-2117 GCF_002162155.2 Triticum dicoccoides | reverse complement strand
GGAAACCGTGGAAAACTCGTCTCCGTGATTGAGCGGGAGAGTAAGTAGTATAGGACATTATCCATTGTTAGGGAACGGTTGTAATGGTAGTGAGAATGTAGAATCGTCTTTGGAGCGGACCTGGGAGTGGCAAGCATAAGGGACGAAGACGGGGAAACATGTCGGATGCGATCATACCAGCACTAAAGCACCGGATCCCATCAGAACTTCGAAGTTAAGCGTGCTTGGGCGAGAGTAGTACTAGGATGGGTGACCTCCTGGGAAGTCCTCGTATTGCATTCCTTTTATAATTATCTTTTGCGCCTTGTGACAAACATATCGCACGTGCGTGATATATATTAATCCCGTTATATTATTTTTGACGTTTGCGATATGTTTAAGCTCGATGCTCATTGCTCGCGCGTCTTGGGGCGGCTTTGTGGCGCGAAGAGCGCTTTCTGAAAGGGGTGGAAAAAACTCGTGTTGCTGCGGTATGGAGGGAGGGGTGGAAACCGTGGAAAACTCGTCTCCGTGATTGAGCGGGAGAGTAAGTAGTATAGGACATTATCCATTGTTAGGGAACGGTTGTAATGGTAGTGAGAATGTAGAATCGTCTTTGGAGCGGACCTGGGAGTGGCAAGCATAAGGGACGAAGACGGGGAAACATGTCGGATGCGATCATACCAGCACTAAAGCACCGGATCCCATCAGAACTTCGAAGTTAAGCGTGCTTGGGCGAGAGTAGTACTAGGATGGGTGACCTCATGGGAAGTCCTCGTGTTGCATTCCTTTTATAATTATTTTTTGCGCCTTGTGACAAACATATCGCACGTGCGCGATATATATTAATCCCGTTATATTATTTTTGACGTTTGCGATATGTTTAAGCTCGATGCTCATTGCTCGCGCGTCTTGGGGAGGCTTTGTGGCGCGAAGAGCGCTTTCTGAAAGGGGTGGAAAAAACTCGTGTTGCTGCGGTATGGAGGGAGGGGTGGAAACCGTGGAAAACTCGTCTCCGTGATTGAGCGGGAGAGTAGGTAGTATAGGACATTATCCATTGTTAGGGAACGGTTGTAATGGTAGTGAGAATGTAGAATCGTCTTTGGAGCGGACCTGGGAGTGGCAAGCATAAGGGACAAAGACGGGGAAACATGTCGGATGCGATCATACCAGCACTAAAGCACCGGATCCCTTCAGAACTCCGAAGTTAAGCGTGCTTGGGCGAGAGTAGTACTAGGATGGGTGACCTCCTGGGAAGTCCTCGTGTTGCATTCCTTTTATAATTATTTTTTGCGCCTTGTGACAAACATATCGCACGTGCGCGATATATATTAATCCCGTTATATTATTTTTGACGTTTGCGATATGTTTAAGCTCGATGCTCATTGCTCGCGCGTCTTGGGGCGGCTTTGTGGCGTGAAGAGCGCTTTCTGAAAGGGGTGGAAAAAACTCGTGTTGCTGCGGTATGGAGGGAGGGGTGGAAACCGTGGAAAACTCGTCTCCGTGATTGAGCGGGAGACTAAGTAGTATAGGACATTATCCATTGTTAGGGAACGGTTGTAATGGTAGTGAGAATGTAGAATCGTCTTTGGAGCGGACCTGGGAGTGGCAAGCATAAGGGACGAAGACGGGGAAACATGTCGGATGCGATCATACCAGCACTAAAGCATTGGATCCCATCAGAACTCCGAAGTTAAGCGTGCTTGGGCGAGAGTAGTACTAGGATGGGTGACCTCCTGGGAAGTCCTCATGTTGCCTTCCTTTTATAATTATTTTTTGCGCCTTGTGACAAACATATCGCACGTGCGCGATATATATTAATCCCGTTATATTATTTTTGACGTTTGCGATATGTTTAAGCTCGATGCTCATTGCTCGCGCGTCTTGGGGCGGCTTTGTGGCGCGAAGAGCGCTTTCTGAAAGGGGTGGAAAAAACTCGTGTTGCTGCGGTATGGAGGGAGGGGTGGAAACCGTGGAAAACTCGTCTCCGTGATTGAGCGGGAGAGTAAGTAGTATAGGACATTATCCATTGTTAGGGAACGGTTGTAATGGTAGTGAGAATGTAGAATCGTCTTTGGAGCGGACCTGGGAGTGGCAAGCATAAGGGACGAAGACGGGGAAACATGTCGGATGCGATC
>NW_021215662.1:0-1119 GCF_002162155.2 Triticum dicoccoides | reverse complement strand
GTCTTGCCGCATGGACGGATGCTGAGACGATGTTTGCTGCTCGTCCCCCGCCGGGCCGGTGGCGACATTGACGGCAGGTGACAGGGAACGGCATGGACGCCCCCAACAGGGGCCGTCTGAGCGACGCGAGAAGCGAGAGCGGCCCGGCGCTCGGCACGGGCCCGATGAGCGTCAGACATGGGCGTGATGGTCGGAGGAGAACGGGGTGGTGGAAGACGAATTCCGGCGCACCCCTACCTGGCGTGCCAAATGTCGGATTTCAGGTTCCGGCAGACCCTTGAGGTTTGAACACTGGGGTGCGCGCGGAGATTTCGCCCCCTGCCTTCTTGCACCCCTCCGCCTCACTAAGATCTGAGCTATGGAAAGAATAACACGAGAGACACAGGGTTTATACTGGTTCGGGCCACCGTTGTGGTGTAATACCCTACTCTAGTGTGTGGTGTGGTGGATTGCCTCTTGGGCTGATGATGATGAACAATACAAGGAAGAACAGCCTCGCGAGGGTCTGTTCTTGGCTGGGGGGATGAACTACTGGGAGGAGTTCAGTCACCCTTCTCTTTCTCTCTCTCTATCTCTCTCTCTCTCCGAACTTCTGAACCTCACCTCTCATGGGTGGCTGGTCCTATTTATAGAGGCCCTGGTCCTCTTCCCAAATATCGAGCGGCAAGGGAGCCAACAATGGCGGGCTCATTTCAAAGGGGACAACTAGTACCGGCTATCCTGACAAAAGTAGTCTTTGCCTACACAAAGCTCTAGTGGTGACACCGTCTTGGGCTCCACGATGACCTCCATCTTGCAGTCCTCCTGGTCTTGGTCTTCTTGCACCGAAATGGCTACCTTTGCCTGATGCCTCGGTACTCCGCGGTTGCGCTTGCCCCCTTTGCACCAAAGAGGAAAGGAGGACACTACGCGGGCTGGCACCCGCCTGGCGCCCATGGTTGTCATGGCTTGCGTCACGGGCACCTCGTGAGGTACCCCGCCTTGATCTCTCCGCCTCCTCGCGAGCCAGCCTGATGAGGCCGTGCCTGAGGAAGCTCCGCGTCGTCCGCCCCGCGAGGCTTGGCCCCTCGCGAGGTCTTGGGTTTGTGTTGGTGAAGATGGGCCGTGCTGGGCCCCCTT
>NW_021215661.1:0-1102 GCF_002162155.2 Triticum dicoccoides | reverse complement strand
CTGAGTAATAGTGCTCGAAACCGCGAGTAATAGTCCATGAAACGAAAATCGCTTTGGGACCCCAAAACGGTGAGTAATAGTCCATGAAACGGGCAGGAAACGGCCGAAACCGCGAGTGTTGATGATCGACACGTAAGCGCACCTTGGAGTTCGATAACCATGGAAATCACTCCGGGACCCCGGAATGGTGAGTAATAGTGCATGAAGCGGGCCAGAATCGGCCAAAACTACGAGTGTTGATGATCAACACGTATACACACCTTGGGGTTCAACAACTATGGAAATCGATTCGGTACCCGAAAACGATGAGTAATAGTCCATGAAAAGGGTCAGAATTGGACAAAACTGTGAGTGTTGACAACTGACACATAAACGCACCCCGGGGTTCATCAATCGTGGAAATCGCTCTAGGTCCCCAAAACGACGAGTAATAGTCCACGAAACGGACAAGAATCGGCCAAATATGCGAGTGTTGATGATCGACACGTAGACGCACCCCGAGGTTCGTCAATCGTGGAAATGACTCCGGGACCCCAAAACAGAGTAATAGTCCAAGAAAGAGGCCAGAATCAGCCTGAATTGTGATTGTTGATGACCGACACGTAAGTGCACCTTGGAGTTCGACAACCATGGAAATCGCTTTGGGGCCCAAAAACGGTGAGTAATAGACCATGAAACGGGCCAGAATTGGCCACAACTGCAAGTGTTGATGACCAACACGTAAGCACACCTTGGGGTTCAACAACTATGAAAATCGCTTCGGGACCCCAAAACGTTGAGTAATAGTCCACGAAACGGGTCAGAATTGGACAAAACTGTGAGAGTTGAAGACCAACACATAAACGCATCTCGGGGTTCATCAATCGTGGAAATCGCTCTGGGTCCCCAAAACGGCGAGTAATAGTCCACGAAACGGACAAGAATCGGCCAAATATGTGTGTGTTGATGATCGACACGTAAACGCACCCCGAGGTTCGTCAATCGTGGAAATGACTCCAGGACCCCAAAAAGAGTAATAGTCCAAGAAACGGGCCAGAATCAGCCCGAACTATGATTGTTGATGACCGACACATAAGCGCACCTTGGAGTTCGACAACCATGG
>NW_021215660.1:0-2984 GCF_002162155.2 Triticum dicoccoides | reverse complement strand
AATTTTTGCTATAACATCTACTAATTAAAATGCAGAGAGAGAGGAGGGGTGGGGGGCTTACAGAGAGGGGAGAGACTGTGGGCGAGAGGTGCTCGGCGACGGAGGCAGGGGCGGGGAGGGCGGGCTCGGGCTCAGGCAGTGGCGGTCCTGGGCGGGCTCGGGCGGCGGCGGTGAGGTCGAGGGCGGCGACGGGGAGGTCGAAGGCGGCTCGAGAGGCGGCGACGGTGAGGCTGGGCGGCCTCGGGCGGCGACGGTGAGGATGAGCGTGGCCTCGGGGGGAGACGGTGAGGTTGCGGGCATCAACGCCGGCAGGAGGCGACGGCGAAGTGGGGCAACGGCGAATTGGGGAGACGGCGGAGAAGTGGTGTCCGGGGGTAGGGAAACCGCTGGTTAAGTGAAACATAACGGTAGCGCGTTACTCAAAACGCGCTATAGCTAAGTTAGCTATAGCACGTTTTAGCAAACGCGCTACTGCTATGCCTTCAACCTTTTTTTTCCTTTTCCGTTTATTTTTCTTTACATTTTATTTTTTTCCTTTTTCCTTTTTCTATTTCTTTTATTTTCATTTACTTTTCTATTTTTTTTCATTTTATTTTATTTTCGTTAGCAGTAGCGCCTTACATCTAAACGCGCTGCTATAACAATCTTAGCGGTAGCGAGGTTCTTGAAAGATCGCTACTACTATGTGTAGCCTATCGGCTTAGTGGTTGGAATTTTAGTAGTAGCGCTTTTGCAACGAGTAGCACTACTGCTATACATGTATCTGCAGCGCGCTTATTTTGCATGTGCTACTGCTGTCTAGCAGTAGCGAGTTTTTTAGCAAGCACTACTGCTAAAGTTTTGTGTATAAGGTTTTCCCTAGTAGTGTGGGGAGGGGAGTTTTATTTCTGTTTATCTCTATTCTTTTCTAAACATGACTTGCGCTCCCTAAATATTTATCTAAACTTTTTTCGTACAAGTTAATATTCGTATTAGGGCTGCTCGACAAAGCGAAGTGAACCGCTGGCTTGGATGGTTAAAATGTCAAAGCTTGGTCAACATCCACTGGTAGAAAAAGGGCCTAATGTTCAACCCTTTAGTCCTAGTTTGTAAATGATGGTAGGCTGGCGGCAGGCCGGGGCCCCACGAGCCCCTTCAGTCCCAGTTTGCGGTTTGTGACACAAACCGGGACTAAAGGGGTCAATGGGGTCTAACCTTTAGTCCCGGTTGGAGACACAAACCGGGACTAAAGGGCAATTTTCAAACTCTGCCACGTAGGCCTATTTGCAAATTTTTAGAATCCTCAAATTTTGAAAGGAAAAAAATATATGCTCAAATTTCAGTTTTTTTGAATTTTTGTTAAATCTAGTCAAACTATGGCCAAACTATTTATTCAAGAAATATTATTGTTACTAAATAATTATTTTAGTTTTTTTGAATTTTGGTCAAACTGTGGTCAAACTATTGTCAAATCTGGTCAAACTGTGGTCAAACTATAGTCAAACTACTTATTCAAGAAGTATTAGTGTTACTAAATTATTATTATTATTTAGAATAATAGTTTCAAACTCAAACGGTGAAACGTGTGACTTCATGCTCAAGCTAAACTGCTGATGGTTAATAGGATTGACAGCTTACTATTGTCAGGTAAAGAACAACTGCAGACTTGGAAACTAGGGAGAATAGAACTCGAAATTTAAGCATGCTCAGGCTGGAGTAGTGAGAGGATGGGTGACCGGCTCAGACTGCTAGTTCCCTCTCCCTCTGCCGGCCGCTCCAATGGCTGGAGGGAGAGGGAACCTCGGATCAGGCCGTCGCGGCAGCGTTGCGTCTGAATAAGTTTCCTCGGGTTTCGTTCACGGTCAGGCGGGGCTCTTGCCTTCGTCTAGGAGCCAGCGGGGTGGGCGATCCCCGAATCTCATCGAGATCGCGGGCTATGGTGTATGGAGGTCGACCGACACTGGTCAGGTCGTTCCTCAGATGGGTGGTGGTTGTGTGGAGATAGAGATTCTCCTTCCTCGGTGTCGGTATGATTTCATGATGCGTTTCTTCCTCCTTTATGCTGCCGCTAGAGGAATATCCTGCTTTTCCCGGGTAGTTGGCCCGACCGCGGCGCCGGAACCGGATCCTAGTTCTCTTTCATCTGGAAGGGGCAGATACATCGGTACTCGAAGCCACAGATGGCGAAGGCTAGTGCAAGTGTGTTGGATGCATATGTGTGTCCTTGTCTTTTCGGCGCGAAAGCGAAGAAAAAGGGGAGCAACATGATGCCGATTATACCGTGGTTGAAGATGATGACCTACTTAGATCTAGTTGCAGATGCTTGTGTTGCAGGAGTCTTCTAGCAAGGGTTAGGGATTATGACATAGAGCTCCGGAGATCTTCATGTTTTACTGTTTGTTTTACGTTGCTCTTTGTTATTTTAGTTATTTGTGCGTGTGTTAGGGTGTGCTTGTATGGATCAAGAACTTTGTATTACTTTATGAGTTGAATAGAAGCATACTTCCTCAAAAAAATCCCTAACACAAGCATGCAACCATTAATGAACTTACTGCAAGGCGGGATTTGAAACAAATCTGAAGTTCAACAATGTTTGGAAAACACAAACAACATTTGGAATTTCAAACATATTTTGGAAATTTGTGAACATATCAAAAAAATGTAACCATGAAAGTTTCCTGAAATTCCAAACTTTTTTTGAAAGTTTTCAAATAACATTTGGATATATAAACATTTTCTACTTTTCCAAAATATTTTTTCTCATTTTGAAACAAAATTTGAAGATTTCAACACTTCTATAAAAAATAGTTGAATAATTTCCGAATTTCTGAACGTTCTTTAAAAAAATGCAACAAATTTAAATTTCTGAACAATTTTTGAGTAAAGGGAACAATATTTGAAATTATGTAGAAATTTTAAGATTTGAACATTTTTGTAAATTATGACTTTAAGCAAATGGAAAAAACCTAAAGAAGAAAAAAAAGGAGCAGAAATAGAAAATAAAA
>NW_021215659.1:0-1043 GCF_002162155.2 Triticum dicoccoides | reverse complement strand
CTCTCATATAAATCGAACAACCATTATTCTCAGACTTAAATGAGTAGCCATCTCGTATTAAACGAGATCCAGATACAATGTTCATGCTCAAACTTGGCACTAAATAACAATTATTAAGGTTCAAAACTAATCCCGTAGGTAAATGTAGAGGCAGCGTGCCGACGGCGATCACATCGACTCTGGAACCATTCCCGACGCGCATCGTCACCTCGTCCTTTGCCAGTCTCCGTTTATTCCGCAGCTCCTGCTGTGAGTTACAAATATGAGCAACGGCACCGGTATCAAATACCCAGGAGTTACTACGATTACTGGTAAGGTACACATCAATCACATGTATATCAAATATACCTTTGGTGTTGCCGGCCTTCTTATCCGCTAAGTATTTGGGGCAGTTCCGCTTCCAGTGACCCTTCCCCTTGCAATAAAAGCACTCAGTCTCAGGCTTGGGCCCATTCTTTGACTTCTTCCCAGTAACTGGCTTACCAGGCGCAGCAACATCTTTGCCGTCCTTCTTGAAGTTCTTCTTACCCTTGCCCTTCTTGAACTTAGTGGTCTTATTGACCATCAACACTTGATGTTCTTTCTTGATTTCAGCCTCTGCTGACTTCAGCATCGAGAACACTTCAGGAATGGTTTTTTCCATTCCCTGCATGTTGTAGTTCATCACAAAGCTCTTGTAGCTTGGTGGGAGCGACTGGAGGATTCTGTCAATGACCGCCTCATCTGGGAGGTTAATGTTCAGCTGGGTCATACGGTTGTGCAACCCAGACATCTTCAGGATGTGCTCACTGACAGAACTGTTTTCCTCCATCTTACAACTGTAGAACTTGTCGGAGACATCATATCTCTCGACCCGGGCATGAGCTTGGAAAACTAGTTTCAGCTCTTCGAACATCTCATATGCTTCGTGATGCTCAAAACGCTTTTGGAGCCCCGGTTCTAAGCTGTAAAGCATGCCGCACTGAACGAGGGAGTAATCATCAGCGCGAGACTGCCAAGCATTCATAATGTCTTGGTTCTCTGGGACGGGAGCGTCACCTAGC
>NW_021215658.1:0-1008 GCF_002162155.2 Triticum dicoccoides | reverse complement strand
GACATTTCCCGGTAAGAGAGGCTACTAAAGATAAACAACTAGATAGTCAGATCCCACACATACCAAGCATTTCAATAACATACACACAATATGCTCGATATGTGCAATACAACATGGCATCACAAAATGACTCTACGACTCAAGTAGTTTATTCAATAGGCTCCGAGGAGCGAGACATTACAAACATGGGTCTCATGACCCAACAATCAGAGCATACAAATCAAAGCACAAGCGGAAGCTATCATGTCTGGGTACAGACATCTATAAATGAAAAAGGCTGAGAAGCCTGACTATCGATCAGATCCTGCCGAGGGCACAAGATCGTAGCTGAGGTATCAAGCTAAACGTCGAAGTCCACGTGGAACTACTAGTGAGACTGAAGTCTCTCTGCAAAAACATAAAATAGGCAAACGTGAGTACAAATGTACCCAGCAAGACTTACATCAGAACTACCAACGCTGTCAGGACCCCGACTCAATGCCACATAGATCTAGCATGTAACACTTCATATCACTTTGCGGCCTCACGCACGGTATTCCCATGGGTGTCGCCTTACCTTTACCTGGGACCGTTTGCGTCTTTTGGCACACGTATATGACAGTGTCGCTAGCATCCATATGATAAGGAGCCCGGGCTGACATGGCTAGTCGTAAACCCAAAGTGGCACAAACTTACAGGGACAGGCATCCATGACCCAGCATCGAACGTGTCGGTCATCAGCGAGTGAATCCAGGCTGTAGCACTGGGCTAGCAGGACTCCGGTGAACCGGGCTGTAGCGGGCTAACAGGACTCCGGTATTCATCGCGTGACATTTCCCCGAAGGGACAGACACAGGAACGAAGAAGGACACATGCCGGCCAGCCTAAGTGTTCCGGAGCAGTAGCAAGCTACCATGGCTCGGTGGAAACACTAGGAGACATTTCCCGGTAAGAGAGGCTACTAAAGATAAACAACTAGATAGTCAGATCCCACACATACCAAGCATTTCAATAACATACACACAATAT
>NW_021215657.1:0-974 GCF_002162155.2 Triticum dicoccoides | reverse complement strand
AACGGTATCCAGCCTCAGTCATTACCCTGACCAACTTGGCAGTATGGCCGGGTACATCTAGGCATCGAGTCAGGCGAACCACTTGATTGAGGTCGCGAGTGGCCATCTGAAAGCACAATCATAATGCAAGGGCATTAGAATTTCTAGCAAAATTTCGGCAGCATAACAGCTGTAAATGCTCAAGAAGGATTTTGAGACATTTGGCAAAGGATTTCGTACACCCTCAACATCATCATATCAAAGTTCTGAATCCATTCTAACAACATAATGTGGTAGTAGAACTGAACTAGGCTTGTATCCATCAAACTTATAAGGTACTACTGATTAGTAACACGTGATCCTGATAGAGAGAATAGGTCCTAATTCCTTAACCCCCGGTGGAAGAATGGACTGACTCAGATCAGAATGTCATAAGATAAAGGAGTAAAAGGAGCCTTACGTTCCAACCCACAAACAATTCCCCTACATGTAACTAAAGAATTTCTAGACTCAACATCGACCAGTTTGGCTTGGAGAACCTACAGGCAGTCCGGCTCTGATGCCAACGCTGTCAGGACCCCGACTCGATGTCACATCGATCTAGCCGGTAGCACCTCATATCACTTTGCGGCCTCACGCACGGTATCCCCACGGGTGTCGCCTTACCTTTGCCCGGGACCATTTGCGCCTTTTGGCTCACGTATATGATAGTGTCGCTAGCATCCATATGATAAAGAGCCCGGGCTGACATGACTAGTCGTAAACCCAAAGTGGCACAGACTTACAGGGACAGGCATCCATGACCCAGCTTCGAACGTGTCGGTCATCAGCAAGTGGGTCCGGGCTGTAGCACTGGGCTAGCAGGACTCCGGTAAACCGGGCTGTAGCGGGCTAACAGGACTCCGGTACTCAAAGCGTGACATTTCCCCGAAGGGACAGACACAGGAATGAAGAAGGACACATGCCGGCCAGCCTAAGTGTTCCAGAGCAGTAGC
>NW_021215656.1:0-1182 GCF_002162155.2 Triticum dicoccoides | reverse complement strand
GGAAGTTGACGCGCGCCATGGAAAACTGGGCAAAACCACGTACGTGGCACACGCCGCGGAGACGGACCCTTACACGGACCCGTGAACGGGATGTACGTGGACACGGGAAAAAAGTGCCCGACGGCCGTCGTGAACGGAAGTTGACGCGCGCCATGGTAAACTGGGCAAAACCATGTACGTGGCACACGCCGCGTACACGGACCCGTGAACGGGTACGAGAGGTCCGGGAAAAAATGGCCCATACACCATGCGAACCGGCTCAAAACCAGCTAATGATGGTCAACAAACAGTGCCATGGCAGCGAAAACATGTCTCATGGCAAAAAAACGCTGCCACGGCAGCGTTTCAAAACAGTGTACCCCTCCTTCACAAACTAAGGGCAGGGGTCCCAATGGGGGCTAAAACCCTCGGGTATAGTAGGGAGGAGGGGTCCTTCCTGGTGGGCGTACGGAACACGGGTGATTTTTCTTAGGTAAAACACCCGTGTTCACGTACGCCCATCCTTTCCCAACGTTGCCTCGGATGTCCCGTCGTTATGCCATCACGAAGGTGTTGGCCCGGTCCCGTGTACGTCTCGTGAGAAATTCTGACCCAACAGCCGAAGGTGGCTCGGGAAACAGGAAAGTACCCCGTTGCGTACACGATCCGACCGACGGTAAACAGTCGCAACGATGTCCCTCCAATGTCGCCTCCGGAAAAACGTTGCCCCTCGGTGGCAACGTCATCGCTGTCCCGGTCCCCTGTATGTCTCAAGTGAAATTCTGACCCAACAGCCGAATGCGGCTCGGGAAACAGGAAAGTAGCCCGTTTCGTGCACGATAAGACCGTCCGACAACGTTGCACCGATGTCCCGATAGAGTTGCCTTCGGAAAATCGTTGCATCCGTAGCTTTATTGCTGCTGGTGTGACACGCGTGATTTGGCCTTGCAGGACGCCTTCGTGCAAGTGATCCTCTCGTGCTCTGCACGGGCGGAGGCTTGGTTGGTTTGACCGCTTGTTGGCTACTAAGCGCATGAGTAGCTTTGGACCCGTGTCTGCCGGTAGATCCCCCGTTGTACTGCGGCCGACTACCGGCGCCGTGTCCCGTCCCTCGTGTGGCTTCGAATCGCTGGATTAAGAGTGCTTGCGTGCTAGTACCCGACCTACGGGAAGTGGTGCTTCAGATAATTGTTGCCTCGCGGC
>NW_021215655.1:0-1048 GCF_002162155.2 Triticum dicoccoides | reverse complement strand
GATCAAGTTCACACTGCAAACGGAGAAGGTATGGAAATTAGTCATATTGGTCACACTACCGTTCGTACCCCTACTCGTGATCTTCATCTAAAGAACATCTTGCATGTGCCCGATGCCGCAAAAAACCTTATCTCCGCCCATCGCTTATCCACTGATAATCATACTTTCCTTGAAGTTCACCCAACTTTTTTTCTCGTCAAGGAACAGGGAATGAGGAAAACCCTTCTTCGCGGCAGGTGTAGACAAGGTATCTACCCCCTATCATCGGCTCCCTTTAGCTCAAGCAAGCAAGCGTTTGGTGCAAATAAACTGCCTGTTGAAAGGTGGCACAGTCGGCTAGGGCATCCGTCATCCACCATAGTTCGTCATGTTCTTAGCCAGAATGATATTCCTTTTTCTAGTAGCGAGTTAAATAAAGAAGGAGTTTGTGATGCATGCCAAATGGGCAAAAGTCACCAACTTCCTTATCCTGGTTCAAACAGTGTGTCTAAAGCTCCTTTAGAGCAAATTTTCTCCGATGTATGGGGGCCTGCCCGTGATTCTATCAATAAAAAAAACTATTATGTGTCTTTCATTGATGATTACAGCAAATTCACGTGGATCTATACCTATACTAATTACAGACTTCCTACTAATTCCGACATTTATTAATTAGAAATTAGGAGCCGTCCATCTAATGGGACCAAGTTATTACGGTCTAGATTAACTCATAAAAGTTGCGGAAAAAAACTAAAAGAGATGCCCGTAAAATATCAATCTACACCCTTTTTCCCATAAAAATACCCTAGAAGCAAACCCTATTCTCTCGCTCAATCTCTGACCTCCCTCTCTCTTTCACGTCTCTGTTCATATTCTCATGGAAAAGAGATCCACGTCTCTCTCAATTTGAAGCAACAAAGTTGGTCATGGATCCTTCTCTCAATGTCTCACGTCTCCCTCTCCCAAACCCTCATCTCTCTCTTCCTATCCACATGGAAACATATATATGTCTCTCCCAATTGCAACAAGTTAGGGCATGGATCTTCTGTATCTCCGAATTGCAACAAGG
>NW_021215654.1:0-890 GCF_002162155.2 Triticum dicoccoides | reverse complement strand
CTGGCCCAGATTGGCCAAACGAAAAGGACTAAACCAAACCAAGAATACCTATTCCCTTTAATACTTGGATAATTCCTTTTTTAATTTAGTAGCCCCAACACATTGAAGCCTATGGATCCTTCCTCTTAATATAGAAATCAACATAGAAGTACCTGGCCCAGATTAACCAAACGAAAAGGACTAAACCAAACCAAGAAAAGGACGCAATCCTTCCTTTAGTTTGCTCATTTGCTTAATTAGTTACATCGAAGATCTAGGCAGAAGGTCCTGTGTTCAATTCCCACAATGTTGATTTATTTTAACCCAATTATTTTTCGCGGTCTCTATGAAAGCCCATAAAAGGCCCATCAACATAGAAGTACCTGGCCTAGATTGACCAAACGAAAAGGACTAAACCAAACCAAGAATACATATTCCCTTTAATAGTAGGATAATTCCTTTTTTAATTTAGTAGCCCCAACACATTGAAGCCTATGCATCCTTCCTTTCAATATAGAAATCAACATAGAAGTACCTGGCCCAGATTGACCAAACGAAAAGGACTAAACCAAACCAAGAAAAGGACGCAATCCTTCCTTTAGTTTGCTCATTAGCTTAATTAGTTACATCGAAGATCTAGACAGAAGGTCCTGTGTTCAATTCCCACAATGTTGATTTATTTTGACCCAATTATTTTTCGCGGTCTCTATGAAAGCCCATAAAAGGCCCATCAACATAGAAGTACCTGGCCCAGATTGACCAAACGAAAAGGACTAAACCAAACCAAGAATACCTATTCCCTTTAATAGTAGGATAATTCCTTTTTTAATTTAGTAGCCCCAACACATTGAAGCCTATGGATCCTTCCTTTCAATATAGAAATCAACATAGAAGTACCTGGCCCAGATTGA
>NW_021215653.1:0-3825 GCF_002162155.2 Triticum dicoccoides | reverse complement strand
TAGCACGGACTCCAAGAAAATTGGTGTCGGATGGGACTCGTGTGGGTGGCGTGTGCCATACTGCTAGACGTGAATGCTAGTTATGGCCCATGCCACCCCACTATATCGAGGTATAGTACGTAGAACAAATTTCCTGTAGTCCGTGCTCAGCACTCCTCTATCTCTCTTCTCAGCCAGCCAGCGGACCCGCGGATCCCATCGTCTGTTTGCTCACATGCGGTCCCACATGTTAGTGAAAACGCAAGCGGACCCACTGAACCTGCACATCTTTCACCTCGACGTGCTGGTGATGAAAAAAATTCCAAGAAAGATCTTTGGTGTCCGCTTTTGGAGTTACTCAAGAGTAGTAAGATTCTATTTACAGTTTAACCCAAGATGCACATCTCGTGGCTTCAACTACAACTCTATTTTCTTTCATGACACGACCTGGATGCTGGATGTCCCACGTGTCGGCAAAAGGAGGAAGAACCCGACCAAATCTTCGGTTGTGCTCTCGGATTAGACTAGTTGTGCTAACTTAAAAAAATTATTGTGTACTCCCTCCGTTCCAAAATACTTGACTTCCATTTGTCCAAAAATGGATGCGCCTATATACTAAAACATGTCTAGATACATATATATTTTGACAAATAGAAGGCATGTATTGTGCAACGAAGGGAGTAGAATAGATGCAAGTTTTTGTATTGGGAAGAAGAGTACATCCATATATTGATAGAGCGCGATTTAGTAGATGTTCTATCACTTTTAGCTAGCACAGAGGCTATAGATGAGATTAGTGCACTTGTTGATACTCCTACTTGGTATGCGCTTTGCTGCTTAGACACAGAGAAAAACGGACCGGAGGGAGTACTAGAATAGAGGCTAGACATGAGACTAGATGCGAGGAAGCAACGTCTACTTCTTTACACTCGAAGAAGAAAGAAGCACGCAAGATCGAGCCTCCGCAGATCAACAATGAATGCATCGAGAAGGAACTAATCCAACTTACAGGAGTAGTAAAATGTATTCTTGTGGTTCTTGTTTTCTTTGGTCTTGCTTTTCTAGTCAAAATTATCGTTGGAGTTCGTGCAAAACGGAGGTCCGTTTGGGGTCGTGCGTTGCAGTTGGCCTTACAAGTGGGACCGCAGTTAAGGAAACCGACTATCGGCAAACCCCCACCTCGCCCGCCGTGCGATGGCTGAGTTAGAGAAACGATGAGGTTGAAGAGATTGCTCTAGCACGGACTCCAAGAAATATGGTGTCGGATGGAAGTCGTGCTGGTGGCGTGTGTCGTACTCCTGGACGTGAATGCTTGTTCTGGCCCATGCCACCCTACTACTCCTACTACTTACTACTCCTAGTATATAGTACTACTAGTATCGAGGATTCGAGGTGTTGGTTACATAGTACAGTATGGCTACAGTAAAACACCTGCACGACACGCGAAGCATGTGAAGCTAGTAAAAATAGTGTACTACTATTGTTAATTGGCCTCATCCGATAACCTGTTGCGATGCACGCACAATTATGTATTCAGAAAATATTTTTTGCCTCGTCGCACCACTCACTCACAGAAGCAACTCGAAAGCCATTCATAAATTTAGTAAGTTTATCACATGCATATCATTTTATTACATACAACAGGTCATCAACCCACATTGACAACGAGGATACATTATAAATACTAAAGTTTTCACCACACAACAAATAACAAGCAGTGAAATGAACTTCAACTCAACCATTCCTCGGCGTTGGAAACGCTTGCTTTGAACCACAAGTGTTTTCTGGGACGGGCCATCCATTGTTGATCTGGAGACCAATGCAGGACTGATCATCCAGGCTGAAGCGGCCTACTATATCACTACCTGGGTAGGGAACCACCAAAATGTCCGAGGTATAGACACAGTTGCTTCTCATAAATGGTAGTAACATTGTGTCAATAGCAGTTGGATTGCCTTTCACCATCATTGGATAGTTTTGTCCAAGGAAGAGCGAGTTTTCTCCAAGACTATCAATTCTGTACCAGGGAGAAGGAGTTGGCTCTAGCAGACTAGTATCCATCCCGAATACCATGCAACGAGTGTTGGAATAGGCCCGGAGAGTGCGACCATGGGAGACTACACCTGATTCCTTAGCAGTAACATCATCAGTGGGCTGTATACACACGAGAAGAGGTGACCATCGGAATTAGTTGCCAGGCGCCAAATAGTATATGGGCGTTGCTCGTCCTCATGCTCGTGATTATCACCATCATCATCTCCCCCTTGGTTATAAAAATCTTCAAGTATAGGTGGTGGAATGTTCACAGGACCTTGGAAACACAAGAAGAAGGTTAATTAGTAAAGGGAAACTTGCTAACCCGCATGCATGTGGATGAAACAATTGTAATTACGGTGGAACAGAAACGTACCGACACAATGAGGATGCCATGCAAAAACAGTGCCACGAGTGGTGGCAGCAAACACAAGGCCCTCGTATTCAATTGCATCACAGTACTCATCCGTGTACAAAAACTAATTTTTGAACAATATCCATGTAGTCAAACCACTAACAACGGCAACAAGCTTGTCGAAGATAGCAACAACTTCATAGTTGTTGTAATTCCAAGAGCGGTTGGGGACTCGAGAAATTGCTATCTTCCGTATAAGACAGTCACCATGATTGTATTTGAACGTGCGTACAATACCGGTGTGCTCAACCTCTGGGCAGTCTGCTGAGAATTTTGGAAGTGGAACCCGGTCACGAGTGTACATATTCACAAGTTCCCACTCGCAGTTGGACCCAATGTAAACAACCCAATCTCCATTTGTGCCTGCCCAAGCCTTGCCCTCAAGCGATGGGATCTTAACATCATACGTATCATTATCAAGCGGCATCAACTTGCACAGGGCGAGGCCTCCGTCATGACAGCACCAGTCATCAGGGTCACGTCAAAGAAGATAGGGGAGATCAAACCGCTCCTTGACTCTTGGGTTCCTTGTAATGATGTTATTAGTTGAGTCGAGAATGGGCTTGAACGAACCTGCCATGCTAGCCGAGGTGATGACGTCGCACCGATCAATGAGTTCCTCCACCATGTCATCTTTCAGATCGGGGCAAGAATAACGGGGTCGCTTCCATCCTGTTCCCTCCATGGAGAAGACGATCGAACAATGGCAGAAGAAAGGGTGAAGGGCTGAAGGAAAATGGAGGAGGGAGAGGAAGAGCGTGCGACAGCAGTTCCAAATCGAGAGGGAAAGGCGAAGAGTCGGTGGACGGTTTCCAGTTTGCCACGGTTCACGAAGGGGCGCCCCGGCCTACATGTCGGTTCGGAAATACTCCTACTACTCGCCGTCGTCTAACTGATATGTGGAATGGGACCACATGTCAACGAAACATGGTGTGTGATTTCTCGTGCTAAATGCGATCTGGCCGCGTTGGACCGAGGTGCCGCATTAGTTATCGGCCTTTATTTTCTTAATGGCGTGCCGTTCAGTTTTGAAGCACGACTAACTGGTACAGTATGCAGAGAAAATATAAACTACTCTACGACTACTCCACCTCCAGTACTAGTAGTATAAAGAAGATATATAGGCTGGAGCTTCAGCGCTTTCTTGCCAAGGGCTTCCCACTTGCTTCTCACACTACCACCCTCTCTCCAGATATAAAAAAGATGGCCCCTCTTTCCCTCCTCACCAGTGGTCACAGATCCGCCGGGGAAGAAAAGGACATGCAGCGTTGATGCACTCATCGTCGGTGAGCAAGGTCACGCATTGACGACAAGGCCGTCCTCTCAGACCTAGCGCCCGCGCGGGATCGCTGCCGTAGTGTGTGCGGAGGACGACGACCACAAGCGAAGCCACTTCC
>NW_021215652.1:0-819 GCF_002162155.2 Triticum dicoccoides | reverse complement strand
ATTTTTCTGATAATTTTTCATATATAAATTATTTAATTTGGAGTTACGGTTAATTTTCTATGATTTTTAGAAGTTTTAGCTATTTTCTGGATTTTCTGATTTATTTTAAATCCAGAAAATCATTTAATGCGTCAGCATGACATCACCTTGACGTCATCAGGTCAATAGGGCAGGTTCAGGTCAAACCTGACCAGTGGGGTCCACTGGTCAGTGACTGGGGCTGATTAGTGTCGCTGACATGTGGGCCCAGTCAACAGCCACGTCAGCTTAGTCAAAGCTGACGCGTGGGGCCACTAGGATTAGTTAAAAACTAAACAGAAACTAATCTAGGATTAATTAGCAGGTGGGGCCCTGCTGTCAGTGTCACAGGGTTAATTAGCAGGGTCAAATCCCGGGTCAGTGGGGTCAAACCCACCGGCGACATGACGCCGGCGAGGCCCGAGACGGCGGCGCGAGCCGGAAACGCGCTACAGGGCACGGGCGAGGCTGTGCTTGGGCTCGTTGGAGAACCCTTGCTGGTGCGCATCGAATGGTGGTGGTGGCCGCGCCTGTGGTGGCCGGTACCGACGACGGCGAGCTCGTGAGCGGCGGCCGGAGTTCGGCCAACGGCGGGTTAGGCGATGCAGGACGCTAGGGGAGGCGTTGGTGCGTGCTACGTGCTCCTGGTGAGGTGTGGAGCATGATGGTGTGCCCGGCTTCGAGCCACAGTGGCTCTGGCCACGACGGCGACGAGGCACGGCGGCGGCGAGCTTCGGCCGTGGTGGAAGATGGAGCTAGGGGACGAAATCAGGTGCGGGGAGTGAGGGGAAGAGAAGAGGA
>NW_021215651.1:0-1574 GCF_002162155.2 Triticum dicoccoides | reverse complement strand
TGCTACTATTATTTCATATTTTATTTCTTTTTTATTTCATGTTGTATTCGTACACCTTTACACAATTTTTCATACAACAGGAATTTACAAATTGTTTTTACATCATAATGAGTTATTACATCACGGGGTGAAAGAACCGTGTGGACTAGTTTCAAGTGGACGGACATCCACTTG
The DNA here is from genome assembly GCF_002162155.2 of Triticum dicoccoides. Classification (NCBI taxonomy): domain Eukaryota; kingdom Viridiplantae; phylum Streptophyta; class Magnoliopsida; order Poales; family Poaceae; genus Triticum; species Triticum dicoccoides. The sequence continues at coordinate 1,400 of NW_021215651.1, read as the reverse complement.
AAACTAATCCGCGGTTCTTTCACCCAATGATATAATAAATATCATCATCATCATCATATCATTAACAACTTATCATCATCATCATCATATCATTGGTCACTAGTCGTAATCACAAGTACTCCTCACATCTTCAACTCTAACACATTGTATCACATAATAAACATATTGTATCTCATAGGACCTACTACATTCTCTTAGGACCTACTATATTCTCTAAGGTAAAATAGCAAAAAAAACAAGATAGCCCCTCGCTCTCCATTATGGAGAATGCAGATTATCCTGTCTCCAATTTTTGCCTTTCGCTTAATGTTGCTTCCAAGAACCTCCTTACGAATGTCCAAACATTTTTTCCACTTTTTGATTAGCATGTGTTCACCGGTTTCAGAAATTCGATATGCACAGGTGAGATCCGTAGGATGACCTGGCTGTAGGTTCAGAACTTCAAGGCGACCATTGTAATACATCAGATGAGGCACACAATCCATCGGGATTTTCTGTTGAAAAACATAGTAATAACTTCGTAGTTAGCAATGATGTACTAGTTTTAGAAGTACGCAAAAGATGCACGGATGTCGTAATAGTAAAATATCTTACCAGGGTATCTCCATAGAAGTTATCGTGGTTCAACACGTGCACTAGTGGTATGTATTCACCATAATTTGAAGGAGTTCGATAATAGGTATTGTAATTCTTAAAAAAAGTACAATAAGCAATCAGATGATTTTTCTCCTTATAAGTTAATTCGGAGCCATCAGTGTAGTGGGTTTTGTCTACCATCTTCTGCACATTCTTTGAAGATTCAAAATAAGCTGTCAATGGAAATAAGCTGTCAACTATTTTGAAATAAACAATATAAATTAGTTAATAACTATGTTTGAGAAACTCACATTGCGGTAGAATCGGAAGTGTATCAACAAGAACCCAAATGTCCATATTGTCTTGCTCGATGTCAGGATCACCAAGATCCATGCTGACAATCATACCCTCATAAAAATCATACATTTTGCAAAGTGCTTCCCAATTTTGGCAATCAAAATGGGTTACGCTCTGAGAATTGTACATATTTACTTCAAAATCGATATCATGATGGGTCCTTAGGTGTATTTTCTTTGTTTGAAAATTTTCATGGTCTTCAAAACCCATCCTCTCCAAGACATAGCGTCTTGCATGGCATGGGATAAGCTAGTCGAATTGTAAAAGATGAAAATTAAACGTTGAAATAGTTGAAGTCATGCTTAATTACGAAAAAAACACTTGTCGTTGTTGCGTACCATTTCAACATCGAAGGTCTCCTCGAGCTTAATGCTGAAGCGCCGATCTTCATCCAGCTGAACGAACCTGTCGCACATACCTCGATCATCGTGGCACCAACTGCACTCCTCCGGGAGACTGTCGTCGTC
>NW_021215650.1:0-697 GCF_002162155.2 Triticum dicoccoides | reverse complement strand
CTTTTTCTGTTCAACTATATTTATTTTTTTCTTTTTATTTCTCAGTTGTAATAAGTCATTAAAAATAAGCATCTATGCTCATTTTTTTAGTAAAGTTAATCATAACTATTTTTTCTTCTATTTATTTTTGAATTGTAATAAGTCATTAAAAATAAGCATCTATGCTCCTTTTTTAGTAAAGTTAATCACAACTATTTTCTTTTCTTTTTATTTTTGAGTTGTAATAAGTCATTAAAAATAAGCATCTATGCTCCTTTTTTAGTACAGTTAATCACAACTATTTTTTGCTTCAATTCATTTCTGAGTAGTTCTCTATATAGTTTTTCTTTTCTTTTCAGCTATATTTATTTTTTTCTTTTTATTTCTCAGTTCTAATAAGTCATTAAAAATAAAAAAGAGGCGCAATGCTTGTTAATTTGCTTCAAGCCTTTCGGAATAGTGTCAACTGCACTGCACATAGCTGTGTGCAGTCTACCGTATTCCTCAAGGCTTGAAGCTAACCAACGTGCAGGAGCATTGGACCTCTTCGTCATCATCTCTGCACTCAGGGCTTATAAACAGCTGTGAGTGCCTCTCGCTTGGTGAGGTGGGACTAAAAAACAGTTGCAGGAAGAATCAACAAAAAAGCAGCTGCAGAAAATAAAAAAGTAGTTAGATGGCTCCATTGGTACCGTTTGGAGGCTCCAACCGGGACTAA
>NW_021215649.1:0-1842 GCF_002162155.2 Triticum dicoccoides | reverse complement strand
TTGACACTGATGAAGACTCAATGTTATCTTCAGAAGTGCCAGGCAAGCAAAACCCCCTTGTTCATTCCGATAAAATCCCACTCTCTCGCTCCTGCTCTCTTTTACTACATTAGGACAACATCGATTCATCTGTTACTTGCTGCGGTAGCTGAACCCCTTTATCCTTTGCATGACCTGTCATTGCCACAGTAAATAGATGAAACCCACTAGCATGAGTAGGAGTTGTTTGAGCCCTGTTGTGCCTACTCATTCATGCTTGTTTGTCATGCCTGCTACTGCTTAGAGTTGAGTCAAGTCTGATTCATCGGGGATGAATCAGAGGCGTGTGAACATGTCCTACTGAGTGTGAGCTAAGTGTGTGAACACGATTTGGTAAAGGTAGCGGTGAGAGGCCATGTAGGAGTACATGGTGGGTTGTCTCATTGCAGCCGTCCTCAGGAACTGAGTTCTGTGTTTGTGATCCATGACTCAGCTACTACCACGCATTGGGCCCGAAACCAATGGACCCTCTCGGCTTCTTGATCACCCTTGTCCTCTGTCCAGGAGTTGCAAGTAGTTTCTGGTGTTTGTAGTATGCTGGAGGCCATGCGCAGCGCTGACCGTAGGGGTGGGCTGTGATGCGGTAGGCACGTGGCACGGTGTACCGGGCGCCCGTTTGGTGTCTCGGGAACCCTGTTCACATCGTTTGGGGCTGTGAGCGAAACTCCGGCCGGATCTCCTCATGGATGGAACCCGAATAGGCGATAAACCTGGACTAGAGACTCGAGTGTTTAGGCAGGCCGTGGCCGACACCCATGTTGGGCTTCCGCTTGAAGGTTGCCGAGTACATGTCGTGTAAACGGCGGTAAGTGGTGAGAGCGTGTGTGAAGAAGTACACCCCTGCAGGGTTATTATGATCTATTCGAATAGCCGTGTCCGCGGTAAAGGACTTCTGGATTGCTTATATCAGTTCATAGACAAGTGAAAGTGGATACTTTAAAATGCGCAAGATAAGCGTGAGTGCTATGGATGGCGTTCTCGTAGGGAGACGGGAGCGGATCCATAGTGGTGTATTGATATGGTGAATATGTGGACTCGTGTGCGCCACCTCAAAAGAGTTACATTGCAGTCGTAGTTTAGGATAGCCACCGAGTCAAAGCTGGCTTGCTGCATTTAAACCCCACCATCCCCCTTGTTGAAAATGATGCATATGTAGTTAGTTCTGATGTAAGTCTTGCTGGGTACATTTGTACTCACGTTTGCCTATTTTATGTTTTTGCAGAGAGACTTCGGTCTCGCTAGTAGTTCCACGTGGACTTCGACGTTTAGCTTGATACCTCAGCTACGATCTTGTGCCCTCGGCAGGATCTGGTAGATAGTCAGGCTTCTCAGCCTTTTTCATTTATAGATGTCTGTACCCAGACATGATAGCTTCCGCTTGTGCTTTGATTTGTATGCTCTGATTGTTGGGTCATGAGACCCATGTTTGTAATATCTCGCTCCTCGGAGCCTATTGAATAAATACTTGAGTCGTAGAGTCATGTTGTGATGCCATGTTGTATTGCACATATCGAGCATATTGTGTGTATGTTATTGAAATGCTTGATATGTGTGGGATCTGACTATCTAGTTGTTTATCTTTAGTAGCCTCTCTTACCGGGAAATGTCTCCTAGTGTTTCCACCGAGCCATGGTAGCTTGCTACTGCTCCGGAACACTTAGGCTGGCCGGCATGTGTCCTTCTTCGTTCCTGTGTCTGTCCCTTCGGGGAAATGTCACGCGATGAATACCGGAGTCCTGTTAGCCCGCTACAGCCCGGTTCACCGGAGTCCTGCTAGCCCAGTGCTACAGCCTGGATTCACTC
>NW_021215648.1:0-545 GCF_002162155.2 Triticum dicoccoides | reverse complement strand
TAAGGTTAGGCGCGGGTGGGATCGGGTGGGGTGAGGCGGCTTGGGGTGGTGGCTTATAAGAGGGGCCGGCTGGGGAGTCCTGGCCGGTTACGGCCCGGAGTCGGTTTTGTTTTTTTAATAATTCCACGCAGAAAAATAAAGAAAAGAAATACTAACTGGACTCCAAAAATCCTGAAATAAATTTTCCCTGTCCTCTAAAAATATAGCGGATAAGGTGAACATCTATTTGGGCCTATAATGCAATTTTGAAAAACGCATATTTTTCCTAATTCAAATAAAATAGCGATAAAACTCCGAATAAAATTCTTAGTTGATTTTAATATTAAATCTCCAATATTTCTTTATTTTGGGAAAGTCATTTTAGTTCCTCTCTTTTATTTTTATAAAAGAAATATTTGAAGAGAAAATAATTAAAATCAAACAATCCTCTTTTCAAAATTTGAGAAAAACTCAAATATGAAAATTGAAATCCCCAACTCTCTCCGTGGGTCCTTGAGTTGCGTAGGATTTCTAGGATTAAGACAAAATGCAATAAAATATGATAT
>NW_021215647.1:0-1387 GCF_002162155.2 Triticum dicoccoides | reverse complement strand
CCTGACGCTGACCAATGGGCCCGACCCCCCCTAACCTTTTAATTAAACTAAATAAACCCCTGTTAACCCCCTGTCACTGACGTGTGGGTCCCACACGTCAGGTTTGACCCGGACCAGCCCATTGACCTGCTGACGTCACTATGACGTCAGGCTGGCGCATTAATTCAATTACTGGATTTATTAATAATCAGGAAATTCCAGAAAACTGTATAAACTTCAATAATTCATAGAAAATTAACCGTAACTCCAAATTAAATAATTTATATATGAAAAATTATCAGAAAAATTCAAGGAATCCATCTGTACCATTTTCATGCATGGTAGAACAACTTATAGCTGCTGTTTAGCACAAATCAATTAAATGGCATTTGAATAATCACATATGGAGTTTAAATTTGAATCTTGTATTCAAACCAACTTCATTTAATCTATTGCTAGTTGCATTAGCTCAAAACACATTCATTTTGCCATGTCATGATCATGCATCATATTGTGCATTGCATTGATTGTGTTCCCTTCTGTGTTGCCGGTATTTGTCCCCTCTCGATAGACATGATACCGATGATGTGATCGTTGACACTGATGAAGACTCAATGTTATCTTCAGAAGTGCCAGGCAAGCAAAACCCCCTTGTTCATTCCGATACAATCCTACTCTCTCGCTCCTGCTCTCTTTTACTGCATTAGGACAACAACGATTCATCTGTTACTTGCTGCAGTAGCTGAACCCCTTTATCCTTTGCATGACCTGTCATTCCACAGTAAATAGATGAAACCCACTAGTATGAGTAGGAATTGTTTGAGCCCTGTTGTGCCTACTCATTCATGCTTGTTTGTCATGCCTGCTACTGCTTAGAGTTGAGTCAGGTCTGATTCATCGGGGATGAATCAGAGGCGTGTGAACATGTCCTACTGTGTGTGAGCTAAGTGTGTGAACACGATTTGGTAAAGGTAGCGGTGAGAGGCCATGTAGGAGTACATGGTGGGTTGTCTCATTGCAGCCGTCCTCAGGAACTGAGTTCTGTGTTTGTGATCCATGATTCAGCTACTACCATACATCGGGCCCTGAAATATGACCCCGCTCGACTTCTTATTCACCCTAGTCCTCTGTCCAGGAGTTGCAAGTAGTTTCTGGTGTTTGTAGCTTACTGGAGGCCGTGGACAGCGCTGACCGTAGGGGTGGGCTGTGATGCGGTAGGTACGTGGCACGGTGTACCGGATGCCCGTTTGGTATCTCGGGAACCCTGTTCACATCGTTTGGGGCTGTGAGCGAAACTCCGGCCGGATCTCCTCATGGATGGAACCCGAATAGGCGATAAACCTGGACTAGAGACTTGAGTGTTTAGGTAGGTCGTGGTCTACACCCACGTCGGCTTTCGCTTGAAGTC
>NW_021215646.1:0-1104 GCF_002162155.2 Triticum dicoccoides | reverse complement strand
TAACTACTCCCACGTAGATGGTTAGTGCGTATAGGCTCGTAGCCGACTCAGATCAAATACCAAGATCTCGTTAAGCGTGTTAAGTATCCGCGAACGCCGAACAGGGCCAGGCCCACCTGTCTCCTAGGTGGTCTCAACCTGCCCTGTCGCTCCGCCACAAAGTAACAGTCGAGGGCCGTCGGGAACCCAGGCCCACCTCTACCGGGATGGAGCCACCTGTCCTTTCAGCCCCCTCGTCAGAATCACTTGCGGGTACTCAATGAGCTGACCCGACTTTAGTCACCACCTGTATAGTATGTATGTATGTATAGTATATACCCGTGATCACCTCCCAAGTGATCACGGCCCGATAGTATAGCAAGGCAGACTGACAAGAATGTAGGGCCAATGATGATAAACTAGCATCCTATACTAAGCATTTAGGATTGCAGGTAAGGTATCAACAGATGTAGCGACAATGTCAGGCTATGCAACAGAATAGGATTAACGAAAGCAGTAACATGCTACACTACTCTAATGCAAGCAGTATAGAGGAGAATAGGCGATATCTGGTGATCAAGGGGGGGGGCTTGCCTGGTTGCTCTGGCAAGAGAGAGGGGTCATCAACTCCGTAGTCGAACTGGCCAGCAGCAGCGTCGGTCTCGTAGTCTACCGGAGAGAAGAGGGGGAAGAAATAATGAATACAGAGCAAACAAAGCATCACAAAATATAACAAGGCAATACGCGGTGTTCGGTGTGCCCTAACGCGGTAGTAGGTGATACCGGTGAAGGGGGGAAAACATCCGGGAAAGTATTCCCGGTGTTTCGTGTTTTCGGGCAGAGGAGCCGGAGGGGGAAAGTTGCGAGTTCGATAGGTTAGGGGTGTGTGGCGGACGAACGGACTGCGTATCCGGATTCGTCTCGTCGTTCTGAGCAACTTTCATGTTGAAAATATTTTAATCCGAGTTACGGATTAAAAGATATGATTTTCTAAAGATTTTATTAATTTCTAGAATTTAATTAATTATTTAATTAATTCGAAAAATGGATTTATGACATCAGCATGATGTCATGCTGACGTCAGCAGTCAGCGTTGACCGTTGACCTGGTCAACCTAACATGTGG
>NW_021215645.1:0-681 GCF_002162155.2 Triticum dicoccoides | reverse complement strand
GCCCCCATGCCAGTGGCCTAGAGGGGCCATAGCGGGCGTGGGTTCACAGGCGTCGGGCGCCGGGTGCGGGCGCACCCGAGCGGTCGCTGGGCGACGGGCACCAGCCCGCCCGGCAAGGCACATCGGGGCGAGGCCATGGCCGGCTGCGGGCGCGGGAGCAGCACGGAAGGGGGCTACGGGCGAGGCCAGGGCGAGTGGGAGCGCGGTCGGAGCCGAGGCCAGGGGCTCCAGCGTGGGCACGCGCGGGGGGTGATGGCGGGCGCGGCGAACTCGGCAGGTCGCCAAGGCAGGGGAGGCTGGTGGCCACGGCGAGCGCGGACCGGGGCGCGGTGACCGCGGGCGGTGGCGAACGGGGGTGAGGTCGGGGCGGTGACCGCGAAGCATGGGGCCACGTGAGTGCGTGCACGAGACGCACGTCGAGGCGAGGGAGAGAGAGGGGGCCGGGGCCTCACCAGGTGCCTGCAGGGAACGAGGCAGTGGGCGTGATGGAGGTCGGGGAGGGCCGACGAGGGAGATCCGGCGGAGCAGGTGGCAGTTCGGCGGGGGAGCGTTCCGGCGAGATCCATGGAGCTTCGGGCGGCGCCAGGCGTGCGGCGAGGGAGGTGCGGTCGAGGCGGCCGGCGAGGTGGCGCGGGCGGCGATTGGCGTGGCGAGCGTCGGGCGGTGGAGTCGGGGGTTCCA
>NW_021215644.1:0-1075 GCF_002162155.2 Triticum dicoccoides | reverse complement strand
GTCGCTCGCGCGCTGGCCTTCCCATCGATCCACATCACCTGCCTCCGCCGCGTCTGCACGGCAGCCCGGCGGTCTACCTCGTCGGCCTCGTTCTCAGCTGCGTCGGGACGGCTTCGTCAGGCTCGTCTGCTGCCTCAACTCGGGCGTCGCTGCTCTGTTGTTCGCTCAGGTCTCGCTTCCCCGGCGCCGGCGCTGCTTTGGCAGCCTGGGTGCCGGTGCTGACAAGCTCATCTGCACGACGTCCCACGCCGTCCGTCGTCGCCGGCCTCATCGCGGACTCCGCCGCCACCCTGCCTCCCCCGAGCGGCGTCCCCGACCTCGCGCACGATCGACTTGATCACCCGTTCGCCGCCGCGATCCGCCTCATCTACACCGCGCGACCGACCTGGCCCGTCCTGTGAAGATCGTCTCGAGTACCGCGCGCCTCTCCGCCGGTCGAGCATCGGGCTGCCACTGTGTGCCCCATCGGGCCGCAGCGCCGCCACCCCCGTGGTTCTCCTCGCGACTGCATCGACTCGTGCACCGCCGCCGCGTTGCCCCTTCGGCACATATTGCCGCGATACGGGGTCCCCACCGCCGCCTCAAGGTTGTCCCCGCGGTTGCACCGACCGAGGTCTTCCCGCTGCGTCGCCCCTTTGGGGCGTAGCGCCGCGTCCTGCGGTCCACTCCACCATCACCGCGCGTCGACCTCCCATTGTATGCACCGCGCCGTCTCCCTTGGCGCGGGAAAGCCACCGTTCGCGCCGGTCTTTGTCACGCTGTCAGGGTTCTTCGCCTACTTCGAGCACCGCCGCCGCACTTTTAACCTAGCCACCGCCGCCGCCGTTAGGCTGCCGACGCCGCTGCCCGTCCACCTCCCTTCATCTTTGTCCAGCACCAGCCCGTCGCCAGCGTCGCCGTCATCTACCAGGACCACTTCGTCTACTCCGACCGCCGTTGGTGACGTTGGCCCCATGCTGATGGACGCCGCAATCGTCGTTGAGTTCTTCTCTGCTGGCCTCTCCGACTTCTTAGACATGCCGTACAGCTCGTACAGGTCCCAGTCTCCGCATGCGCAGTGCTGGCAACACCGGTG
>NW_021215643.1:0-1181 GCF_002162155.2 Triticum dicoccoides | reverse complement strand
CTGCCCAAGCATACGCGAAAAAGGAGAAGGCAAGGAAGGAGAAAGCTGCCAAGATGCCAACTCAAGAGGAGGCATCTGAATACTTCTTGAAGACCAAACAAGAGCAGCTTGGTTACTTGATTGCATCCACGCTGAGGATTGAGCAAAGTCTGGCCACCCTCACTCAGAATCAGCAGAGCCTAGAGAGAATCATGGAACAGAAGTTCTATGACTTGGATGTCAAAGTAACGGAAGTTCAGTCTGCAGTAGAGCAGCTCCAGGAGGACATGCAGGAGAGGAGAGGCAGGACTACTACTCATGCATTTGCCAGAGTGCCAAGAGGTACGAGGTCGTCTGCCGTGCCAGTTGCTGACAGAAGATCCACCACCTCAGCACCAGCCACAACCTCAGTTCCACCAGCTCCAGCATCTACTTCAGCTCCAACTCCAGCGTCTACTTCAGCATCTACCGAAGCCTTCGTCCTTGGAGTGATCCGGACTCCACCACCACCTGAAGATCAAGCCAGAGCGTCGATCTAGTGCTATGCATTTTCTAGGAACTTTTTGGTAACTTGTTGCCAAAGGGGGAGAAGATGTATAGATCATAGGCTTCGAGAGAGAGAGAGAGTGTTGCTTTTCTCTCTTGCTTTATTTGGTGGTTTTCGAACTTGTTTGCTTTTGAGTGCTTGAGATTCTACGTCATTATTTGTGAGACATTGATGATCATGTGTTTGATCATAAGCTACACTTAATGCTTGCTTAATGCTATTATCTTATCTATCTTATGTGATCATTCATTATTCTTGGTGATGAGTGCATGTATTTCATTCTTATCAGTTTAAGCGCTCCACCAAGATGTATGTGACATGGAAGAGTAACCCATGACTCTAACTCCTTGTGCATTTGCAGTCCAAAGCAAATTTTAAATATGCACAAATTTAGGGGGAGCTCTTACTTATCACATACTTCTCAAAGCGACGATATATTTCATGTTTATTATCATTTGTCGAAGCTTTGATCTATATGTTGTCATCAATTACCAAAAAGGGGGAGATTGAAAGTGCAACTATCCCTAGGTGGTTTTGGTAATTCATAACAACATATAGCTCATTGAGCTAATGCTATTCCAAGATGATTATTTCAGGAAAGCTCAATGATTGGCATGGCATGGATGTGAAAGTGGAACCCTCAAAATGCTAAGGA